>NC_030810.1:101582256-101691254 GCF_001704415.2 Capra hircus
GGGGCGAGTTGAATCCACCGCTGCACCCTGACCAGGAGAGTCGTCTGCCCAAATTCAGAGGCCAGGACCAGGAGAGACTGGGCACATCACTGGTTCTCTATCATGAGCGATTGGGCTCCCGCCCTCACTCCCTGCCCGCTCTGTGACACTAGGCCCTGTGTGGAACATCTTTTACTTTTGAAGACTGGGGCAAGGGGATGGAGAGTTTCTCCCTGGCATCTAGTCGGAGGAAGGCTGAGAGGGGAGGTCACTAAACACGCTTCGGTCCTCAGGCAGAGTCCTATCCCGTGAAGAATGATCCCATCCAAAATATCAACACTGGAGAAGTTGAGAAACCTTGGTGTAGATCAATGTTCATGTACTGGAGAGACAAGAAAACACCAATTCCTGAGTAACTGGATGTGGGGTCTGAGGAAAACTGTGGCGGCAGAGAGAACTCCAAGAGTTTTGACCTGTGTATAGAGAGGGATGGAGTTAGCATGGACTAAGGTGGGAAAACTATAGGTGCAGCAGGTTGTAGGGGGAACTCATCCTCTGGGATTTTCCCCAGCAAGAACACTGGAGTGGGTTGCCACCTCTTTCTCCAGGCAGACTTCCTGACCCAGGAACCAAACCCATGTCTCCTGTGTCTTCTACATCGCAGGCAAATTCTTTACCCACTGAGCCATCGGGGAACCCTATAGCAGGGAAGATCTGCTTTCAAATGGCACTCGGGTCCTCCAGCCCATTGCACGGAAGAGCCAAGCAACTGACACCACGTGGTGGCAAAGGAAAGTACTCCTTTTACTGCAGGAGAACTGGCAGCTGATGCCTCAAAAGACCCGAAATCATGGGTGGCTTTCAGGCAAGTGTAGATAAAGACAGTGTGGGGGAGAGGGTCCCAGGGTGTCTGATCAGTTGATGGTGAGGTAACAAGGTGAAGTTTCTGGAATCAACATCCTCATTCTGACCCTCTAACCTCTAACGGTCCACGTGCTTGCGGTCTGTGAAAACAACCTCGGAATAGGCGTCAAACATTGTTATCTATGTCCTGAAGGGAGAAACTACAGGTCTGTGATGCTGCTCTATGACTCATTCATTGTGAAAACTGGGAGCAGGCCTCCTACCCGACTGGCTGCTCTTTGTCTCTGCATGTTCTCATTCCTCTAATCACTAATTCTTGAGCCAGACTTTCGGCAACTCAGGGATGGCTCAGGAGACAGAAGTTTTTCTCCACGCCGAACTGGGGGAACACTGAGGTGTGGGTTAACCGAGAAAGCCCATTCAGGGATTGCTCGACTTTCGGCCCAGAATCCAGTTCGCAGTCTTGGAGCCAGACTCCCGAGAGCTCTCCGTTCAAGCCTCTCGGTTGCTGCATCCGCCGCCCGAGTCCTTCTGGACCGTAGAGATGCGAGGTGTCCGTGAGCGGTCCCTTCTCACCCGGGCACAACGCCTCCCGCCTCCTCCGGGCCCCTGGCCTCCGCTCCAGCTCCCCGGGCCCCAGCGACCTTCTGTTCTATTCACTCCCGGGCACCTCGCTAAGGCGGGTCACCAGTCCAGTTCTGAGGTGCGGCCCGGATGAGGCAAGTTGCTCCTGATTGGGGACCAGGCCGGGACTCGGGGGCGCTGGGTGCCTCACCTGCAGGTGCCTTTTCTGGGGGAAGAAGGGAAGGGATGGCCTTAGGAAAGGATTTCTGGCAGTGACGGCGAAGGCTCAAGACTTTAGAGAAGGCGCAAGACCTCCGCGGAGGAGAAAGGGCAACGGTGATTCCAGCCAGAGGCAAGAAGAAGGGCACCCGGGCCGTAACTCCCTGGTGGTCTAGTGGCTAGGATTCGGCGCTTTCACCGCCGCGGCCCGGGTTCGATTCCCGGTCAGGGAAACCTTTTGTGCAGCGTTTCATCCCCTGATTCACCGTGTCGAGGAAGACTACAGTCGCCGATTCTCCGACCAGACGAAAGCAGCTTGTAAAGTACGCGAGTGGAGTATGTAGATGAGACGCTGCGGGGTCGGGGGGTCTGGCGGAGTGGGCAGTCGGCGCCGTTCCTGGAACAGCTTTGGAGGAGTGCGGTTTGGAAGAACAGCGAGGGCCGCGGGGAGGGCAGGGTGTTGACCGTGAGTGTCGGTGGAGGGATGGGAGGCTGCCCTGTGGCTGCGGGCTGTGGGCTCACACTTAACCGGGCACCGGAGAGACTGTGGTTACGAAGGTAGTTTTTTCCCAGGATGAGGCTCGTCTATTGCACTCGGGACCTGCAGATGCCGGGATCTCCGCTACTGCGAACCGCGTTCGTGCTCTCCGCCGGTTTCCCGCGGTTCATGACAGGCGACATCTCTTCCGTGGTGCCTCGCTGTGCTCCGCTCCCCAGATCCAGAGCGGGAGGCGCACCCACCACCCCACCCCCCACCCCCGCCCCCAGCCAGCGCGCCACTGCTTGGACCCCCATCTGCCGGCGTTCCTATTTCGTGATCAAGCGTCTGGATGTGTCCTGCGTCTTGAGGCACGCCTCCTGTCAGTCCACAAGTGCCAGACGTGCCTTCTCCTGCAGCCTGCAGTCGGCCACGCGCGTGTGGGTGCGCGCGGCCCGGCCCCCACCCGCCGGGCTCCGCACTGGTCCGGGCCACCCGGGAAAGCGTGAGAGCCTCGCTCGCAAGCCTCGCGCTCCACAGTCCCTTTGGGGCCAGGTCAGAGGGAGGCACCCCTTCCAGGAATGCGGAGGTCCGAGGCCTGCCTCGGTCAAGAGGCTCCCGGGGCCGGCGCGCCGTATCCCTGGCCCGGCTTAGCCAACTTCCCACCCCGCTAGCCCGTCCCCCTTCTCCTCTTCCACCCCAGCCGTGTTCCCGCGGAGAGTCAGAGCTCCCTCCACGCGCCCCTCTGGCCCAACCCCCAGATATCACCTAGCCGCCTCTCCGGTGCCTGCGGAGGGAGTTGGAGCTCTCTTTTCCTGCAACGGGAGGAGAGAGAACGTGCGGACTCAGGCGGCAACCCGTTCCCTTGCCGGTTCTCTGAGCTCTGCCCATCGAGGGGCCTAGCTCAGGACCCTGGGTCTCCCGCGGCCCAGGGAGCCGGCCAAGCTGGGGCCTCTCCCACTGCTCCTCAAGAAAGAGCAGGAATGTCCTCCGGGGTCCAGAAGAGGCACCCGGGAAAGCATCCAGCACAAGCCGGGACACTGCGCAATGGACCCCTTCGGAGCAACGCTTCCGTCGGCGCGTCCTTCCCTCCGAGGGCTTCGGGCAGACAAGAAATCACCTAGGACGATGAGCTCTCCGCTGTCTTGACTGAGACCAGAGGAAAGGAGGGTATCTTCCAGGAGAGCAGCAGCACTGAAGCCTGTGGTCGCAGAGAGGCTTTTGGAGCCAGAGCGCCCTCTCTTCACCAGGGCTATCCAGGGGCTGTAGAAATCTCACCCGGCTGAGGCCGCCTCCTCCCCTGCCCCTCCTCCTACACCTTGCCCCCGTCTCCTACGCCCTCCTCCCGTCTTCGTTTTCTATCTTGGTGGTCTTCGAGTGCCTCGGGACCTCTCACCTCCGCCACAGGTTGCTTTTTTCCGGGAGTTCTGAGCTTCAAATACGGAAATGTATGTAAGAGTGCAACGAATGCTCAACAACGGTGACCGCCCCCCCCCCCCATTTTTTGAATCAGTAACATTTTCTGAGTTATCAGGATTGTCTCGTTTGTAACAATTGCATTTTCATTGTCGGAGTATACTGATGTACATTTAAACCTTACATGTTGAGTAATAAATGGGTTCTGCTATTTTCTTATGAATAATGATGTGCGGAAGAATATTCTTACACATACATCTTTGGCAATTCTGTAGGATAGAGACTGTTCTTTTATTTATCAGAGGACACTTGCAGGTAGAAAAGTAGAAAGTGGCCAGCGACGTGGTGACTGGGAGGCACGCCAAACGCTGCTCCGTCACAGCCCTGGGGCTCCGATACAGTCCCAGTTCCCACGACTCCTTAAGTATCTTCTGCTCAGGGCTGCCTTCGAATTATAGTCCCTTTTCTTACTCCTTGTGGGTAGAACCACGACATAACTGGACTTGGCGCGTGGAGCAGGCAAAACCAAGCAGTGAAAAGTCTGGGATGAAAAGCTAACACGAGCACGATGCATTGGCCGGGAATCGAACCCGGGTCTCCCGCGTGGGAGGCGAGAATTCTACCACTGAACCACCAATGCCCCGCTCGCTTGACATCCTGACGGCTCTCCGGAAAGAATCTCCAAAGCGACTGCGACACCCTCGGCGGGCAAACAAAAGAGATTCCGAAAAAGGCTTACACCGCTGTGTTTGGAAGACAGAGTTCACAGACTGACAGGCACTCGAAGCAAAGGCTTGCCAAGAAGGGCTACAATCAGGCAACAGCATAAAGTGGGAACATTCAAATGAAAATATCAAAATACCGGCGTTGTCAGCTCACACCACAACTCTGAGAAAGGCTCTTTATGACCTTACCACAGACCCCTGCAGAAGATACATTGGAAATCCATCCAGATCCCTTGTTTATGACCCTCAGCCTCAGACTCTTCAGACTCTTACCTTAGAGGGCCTGAGAAAATTATTCAACTTGCTAGGTTAGGCAAGCGAAATTCTAATCCAGGTATGAAATAAGAAACAGAGGCAGAATCAGACTGTAATCAGAGGACGGAAAGGGCCAGAATCTAAATAGAGATAATGAAGAAATACACCATTTTTTTGGTATAAAATAACGAGGCAGTCTTGTAAGCATTACAACGACAGTATGTGTCAAGCTTTCTAAGGTGTTCAAAGCATTTCGATGGATAGGTGATATACATAACTATTTAAAGATTAATTAATACTGTTTGCAACCAATGTTTGATTAAATGGAAGAATCTAATCTCCTAAACTGGACTCTGTGTTGTGCTGAGTTTTAGCATTTGTGACTCTGAGATGCATATGGGGCGTATGTAGGCTCTGGTATTTCGGTTGTGTAAGGAACAGACTAAATTCCAGAAAAGTATTGATGGGTGAAATGTTAACATATTGGTCCTCTGATGAGACTGAAGTACAGAGTGATGTCTTTCCCTAATTTTCCCTGAGGTATTTACACTGAAGAAAGGAACCTGGGGTGGGGACTCCCCCACCTATTGGGACTTAGGAATCATTATGACTTTTTGAAAGATAGGAACTGCAGATACGCAGTTATGGTTCTCTTGCTGAGAAGCCAAGCTAGGTGGAGGCTGAGTCGTAAACTTGAGCTCAACAAGGAAACTGACCATCACCTCGACCTTGAAGAACTGTGGCTCTGTCTGCCCTCTGTCCAACACCAGGGCTCACACCGCCTCTGGCCAACACGCTTTCATTTACCACCCACATCAACCAGATCGACACGTATTCCCGCACCTCTTTCTAAACTGCAAACCTGCACTTTCAACTCACAACTCCTAATTCACAAGTCAATGCCTCCTATAGGGCTGAGAGTCACAAATGCTAAAGTGCAACACACCATCGAGTTCCCTTTCAGCATCACATACCACCCTCTGCTGCAGCTCTCTGAGCAGACCCAGGCACAGCATCTTCCTAAGAGCAGTGGGCACTGTCTCTCCAGTGTTTCCGTCAATCACCAGAACACACCCAAATCCCTTCCGACCCTTCCCTGGTGTGTTTACCCTCACCACCGGCCACCCTGTTGTCCAAAGCAGATCTTGCTAGCTTCTTTGTACATACTCTCTCATCCTCCTGGCACAGAAGTTTATGTCCAGTATAACCAATAGAGAATGCCTAACTAACCGGGTGCTTTTTTTCTTCTTCTTCTTCAGTTTTTCTCTGCCTCTCAACCGAAGAGGCCTGTTCCCAAAAACAAACAAACAAACAAACAAAAACCGTCCTTCCTGAGCCACTTCCTGAGGAGACCTAGTCCCCTGTAGGAGGTCAAGGCATTGGTGGTTCAGTGGTGGAATTCTCGCCTCCCACGCGGGAGACCCGGGTTCGATTCCCGGCCAATGCAAGTACTTTTTGGTCAGCTCTCCGCTTTTCTCTGGCCAATATCCTTAGGCTAGACTAATCGTTTCCTGGCTCTCCGCTTTTCTCTGGCCAATTTCCTTGGGCTAAACAAATCGTTTTCTATCTGGAATTTTACCAAGATCTGAGAAATGGGATCTACCTCACGAGGACGATCAGAGGCCCCACTCTCCAGCTTCTTGTATCTCCGAAGGAACTGCATCCTTCTTCCTGGACCCTTAACACTTCTCCCGATGCAGCTACTGTCTGTCCGTGATCTTCGTTTCTAGAAGATAGGATAAAAGTAACAATGGTTTTACTTTCAAATTTTCCAAAACCAGGGATTCAGCAAACACACTTCGAGCTTCAAAGACATGCTCTCTTCAAAGATTGTGAGGGCTATTTTCCTCTCTTATACCACATTAGGTGCTGGTGGATGCCTAAGTTTCAGGAAGCCCACAAGAAAATCCACATGCATTGGCCGGGAATCGAACCCGGGTCTCCCGCGTGGGAGGCGAGAATTCTACCACTGAACCACCAATGCCTTGACCTCCTACAGGGGACTAGGTCTCCTCAGGAAGTGGCTCAGGAAGGACGGTTTTTGTTTGTTTGTTTGTTTGTTTTTGGGAACAGGCCTCTTCGGTTGAGAGGCAGAGAAAAACTGAAGAAGAAGAAGAAAAAAAGCACCCGGTTAGTTAGGCATTCTCTATTGGTTATACTGGACATAAACTTCTGTGCCAGGAGGATGAGAGAGTATGTACAAAGAAGCTAGCAAGATCTGCTTTGGACAACAGGGTGGCCGGTGGTGAGGGTAAACACACCAGGGAAGGGTCGGAAGGGATTTGGGTGTGTTCTGGTGATTGACGGAAACACTGGAGAGACAGTGCCCACTGCTCTTAGGAAGATGCTGTGCCTGGGTCTGCTCAGAGAGCTGCAGCAGAGGGTGGTATGTGATGCTGAAAGGGAACTCGATGGTGTGTTGCATTTTAGCATTTGTGACTCTCAGCCCTATAGGAGGCATTGACTTGTGAATTAGGAGTTGTGAGTTGAAAGTGCAGGTTTGCAGTTTAGAAAGAGGTGCGGGAATACGTGTCGATCTGGTTGATGTGGGTGGTAAATGAAAGCGTGTTGGCCAGAGGCGGTGTGAGCCCTGGTGTTGGACAGAGGGCAGACAGAGCCACAGTTCTTCAAGGTCGAGGTGATGGTCAGTTTCCTTGTTGAGCTCAAGTTTACGACTCAGCCTCCACCTAGCTTGGCTTCTCAGCAAGAGAACCATAACTGCATATCTGCAGTTCCTATCTTTCAAAAAGTCATAATGATTCCTAAGTCCCAATAGGTGGGGGAGTCCCCACCCCAGGTTCCTTTCTTCAGTGTAAATACCTCAGGGAAAATTAGGGAAAGACATCACTCTGTACTTCAGTCTCATCAGAGGACCAATATGTTAACATTTCACCCATCAATACTTTTCTGGAATTTAGTCTGTTCCTTACACAACTGAAATACCAGAGCCTACATACGCCCCATATGCATCTCAGAGTCACAAATGCTAAAACTCAGCACAACACAGAGTCCAGTTTAGGAGATTAGATTCTTCCATTTAATCAAACATTGGTTGCAAACAGTATTAATTAATCTTTAAATAGTTATGTATATCACCTATCCATCGAAATGCTTTGAACACCTTAGAAAGCTTGACACATACTGTCGTTGTAATGCTTACAAGACTGCCTCGTTATTTTATACCAAAA
The DNA here is from genome assembly GCF_001704415.2 of Capra hircus. Taxonomy (NCBI): domain Eukaryota; kingdom Metazoa; phylum Chordata; class Mammalia; order Artiodactyla; family Bovidae; genus Capra; species Capra hircus. Next base: position 101,589,945 of record NC_030810.1, read on the forward strand.
AAATGGTGTATTTCTTCATTATCTCTATTTAGATTCTGGCCCTTTCCGTCCTCTGATTACAGTCTGATTCTGCCTCTGTTTCTTATTTCATACCTGGATTAGAATTTCGCTTGCCTAACCTAGCAAGTTGAATAATTTTCTCAGGCCCTCTAAGGTAAGAGTCTGAAGAGTCTGAGGCTGAGGGTCATAAACAAGGGATCTGGATGGATTTCCAATGTATCTTCTGCAGGGGTCTGTGGTAAGGTCATAAAGAGCCTTTCTCAGAGTTGTGGTGTGAGCTGACAACGCCGGTATTTTGATATTTTCATTTGAATGTTCCCACTTTATGCTGTTGCCTGATTGTAGCCCTTCTTGGCAAGCCTTTGCTTCGAGTGCCTGTCAGTCTGTGAACTCTGTCTTCCAAACACAGCGGTGTGAGCCTTTTTCGGAATCTCTTTTGTTTGCCCGCCGAGGGTGTCGCAGTCGCTTTGGAGATTCTTTCCGGAGAGCCGTCAGGATGTCAAGCGAGCGGGGCATTGGTGGTTCAGTGGTAGAATTCTCGCCTCCCACGCGGGAGACCCGGGTTCGATTCCCGGCCAATGCATCGTGCTCGTGTTAGCTTTTCATCCCAGACTTTTCACTGCTTGGTTTTGCCTGCTCCACGCGCCAAGTCCAGTTATGTCGTGGTTCTACCCACAAGGAGTAAGAAAAGGGACTATAATTCGAAGGCAGCCCTGAGCAGAAGATACTTAAGGAGTCGTGGGAACTGGGACTGTATCGGAGCCCCAGGGCTGTGACGGAGCAGCGTTTGGCGTGCCTCCCAGTCACCACGTCGCTGGCCACTTTCTACTTTTCTACCTGCAAGTGTCCTCTGATAAATAAAAGAACAGTCTCTATCCTACAGAATTGCCAAAGATGTATGTGTAAGAACATTCTTCCGCACATCATTATTCATAAGAAAATAGCAGAACCCATTTATTACTCAACATGTAAGGTTTAAATGTACATCAGTATACTCCGACAATGAAAATGCAATTGTTACAAACGAGACAATCCTGATAACTCAGAAAATGTTACTGATTCAAAAAATGGGGTGGGGGGGGGGCGGTCACCGTTGTTGAGCATTCGTTGCACTCTTACATACATTTCCGTATTTGAAGCTCAGAACTCCCGGAAAAAAGCAACCTGTGGCGGAGGTGAGAGGTCCCGAGGCACTCGAAGACCACCAAGATAGAAAACGAAGACGGGAGGAGGGCGTAGGAGACGGGGGCAAGGTGTAGGAGGAGGGGGCAGGGGAGGAGGCGGCCTCAGCCGGGTGAGATTTCTACAGCCCCTGGATAGCCCTGGTGAAGAGAGGGCGCTCTGGCTCCAAAAGCCTCTCTGCGACCACAGGCTTCAGTGCTGCTGCTCTCCTGGAAGATACCCTCCTTTCCTCTGGTCTCAGTCAAGACAGCGGAGAGCTCATCGTCCTAGGTGATTTCTTGTCTGCCCGAAGCCCTCGGAGGGAAGGACGCGCCGACGGAAGCGTTGCTCCGAAGGGGTCCATTGCGCAGTGTCCCGGCTTGTGCTGGATGCTTTCCCGGGTGCCTCTTCTGGACCCCGGAGGACATTCCTGCTCTTTCTTGAGGAGCAGTGGGAGAGGCCCCAGCTTGGCCGGCTCCCTGGGCCGCGGGAGACCCAGGGTCCTGAGCTAGGCCCCTCGATGGGCAGAGCTCAGAGAACCGGCAAGGGAACGGGTTGCCGCCTGAGTCCGCACGTTCTCTCTCCTCCCGTTGCAGGAAAAGAGAGCTCCAACTCCCTCCGCAGGCACCGGAGAGGCGGCTAGGTGATATCTGGGGGTTGGGCCAGAGGGGCGCGTGGAGGGAGCGCTGACTCTCCGCGGGAACACGGCTGGGGTGGAAGAGGAGAAGGGGGACGGGCTAGCGGGGTGGGAAGTTGGCTAAGCCGGGCCAGGGATACGGCGCGCCGGCCCCGGGAGCCTCTTGACCGAGGCAGGCCTCGGACCTCCGCATTCCTGGAAGGGGTGCCTCCCTCTGACCTGGCCCCAAAGGGACTGTGGAGCGCGAGGCTTGCGAGCGAGGCTCTCACGCTTTCCCGGGTGGCCCGGACCAGTGCGGAGCCCGGCGGGTGGGGGCCGGGCGCGCGCACCCACACGCGCGTGGCCGACTGCAGGCTGCAGGAGAAGGCACGTCTGGCACTTGTGGACTGACAGGAGGCGTGCCTCAAGACGCAGGACACATCCAGACGCTTGATCACGAAATAGGAACGCCGGCAGATGGGGGTCCAAGCAGTGGCGCGCTGGCTGGGGGCGGGGGTGGGGGGTGGGGTGGTGGGTGCGCCTCCCGCTCTGGATCTGGGGAGCGGAGCACAGCGAGGCACCACGGAAGAGATGTCGCCTGTCATGAACCGCGGGAAACCGGCGGAGAGCACGAACGCGGTTCGCAGTAGCGGAGATCCCGGCATCTGCAGGTCCCGAGTGCAATAGACGAGCCTCATCCTGGGAAAAACTACCTTCGTAACCACAGTCTCTCCGGTGCCCGGTTAAGTGTGAGCCCACAGCCCGCAGCCACAGGGCAGCCTCCCATCCCTCCACCGACACTCACGGTCAACACCCTGCCCTCCCCGCGGCCCTCGCTGTTCTTCCAAACCGCACTCCTCAAAGCTGTTCCAGGAACGGCGCCGACTGCCCACTCCGCCAGACCCCCCGACCCCGCAGCGTCTCATCTACATACTCCACTCGCGTACTTTACAAGCTGCTTTCGTCTGGTCGGAGAATCGGCGACTGTAGTCTTCCTCGACACGGTGAATCAGGGGATGAAACGCTGCACAAAAGGTTTCCCTGACCGGGAATCGAACCCGGGCCGCGGCGGTGAAAGCGCCGAATCCTAGCCACTAGACCACCAGGGAGTTACGGCCCGGGTGCCCTTCTTCTTGCCTCTGGCTGGAATCACCGTTGCCCTTTCTCCTCCGCGGAGGTCTTGCGCCTTCTCTAAAGTCTTGAGCCTTCGCCGTCACTGCCAGAAATCCTTTCCTAAGGCCATCCCTTCCCTTCTTCCCCCAGAAAAGGCACCTGCAGGTGAGGCACCCAGCGCCCCCGAGTCCCGCCTGGTCCCCAAGTCAGGAGCAACTTGCCTCATCCGGGCCGCACCTCAGAACTGGACTGGTGACCCGCCTTAGCGAGGTGCCCGGGAGTGAATAGAACAGAAGGTCGCTGGGGCCCGGGGAGCTGGAGCGGAGGCCAGGGGCCCGGAGGAGGCGGGAGGCGTTGTGCCCGGGGTGAGAAGGGACCGCTCACGGACACCTCGCATCTCTACGGTCCAGAAGGACTCGGGCGGGCGGATGCAGCAACCGAGAGGGCTTGAACGGAGAGCTCTCGGGAGTCTGGCTCCAAGACTGCGAACTGGATTCTGGGCCGAAAGTCGAGCAATCCCTGAATGGGCTTTCTCGGTTAACCCACACCTCAGTGTTCCCCAGTTCGGCGTGGAGAAAAACTTCTGTCTCCTGAGCCATCCCTGAGTTGCCGAAAGTCTGGCTCAAGAATTAGTGATTAGAGGAATGAGAACATGCAGAGACAAAGAGCAGCAGTCGGGTAGGAGGCCTGCTCCCAGTTTTCACAATGAATGAGTCATAGAGCAGCATCACAGGACCTGTAGTTTCTCCCTTCAGGACATAGATAACAATGTTTGACGCCTATTCCGAGGTTGTTTTCACAGACCGCAAGCACGTGGACCCGTTAGAGGTTAGAGGGTCAGAATGAGGATGTTGATTCCAGAAACTTCACCTTGTTACCTCACCATCAACTGATCAGACACCCTGGGACCCTCTCCCCCACACTGTCTTTATCTACACTTGCCTGAAAGCCACCCATGATTTCGGGTCTTTTGAGCATCAGCTGCCAGTTCTCCTGCAGTAAAAGGAGTACTTTCCTTTGCCACCACGTGGTGTCAGTTGCTTGGCTCTTCCGTGCAATGGGCTGGAGGACCCGAGTGCCATTTGAAAGCAGATCTTCCCTGCTATAGGGTTCCCCGATGGCTCAGTGGGTAAAGAATTTGCCTGCGATGTAGAAGACACAGGAGACATGGGTTTGGTTCCTGGGTCAGGAAGTCTGCCTGGAGAAAGAGGTGGCAACCCACTCCAGTGTTCTTGCTGGGGAAAATCCCAGAGGATGAGTTCCCCCTACAACCTGCTGCACCTATAGTTTTCCCACCTTAGTCCATGCTAACTCCATCCCTCTCTATACACAGGTCAAAACTCTTGGAGTTCTCTCTGCCGCCACAGTTTTCCTCAGACCCCACATCCAGTTACTCAGGAATTGGTGTTTTCTTGTCTCTCCAGTACATGAACATTGATCTACACCAAGGTTTCTCAACTTCTCCAGTGTTGATATTTTGGATGGGATCATTCTTCACGGGATAGGACTCTGCCTGAGGACCGAAGCGTGTTTAGTGACCTCCCCTCTCAGCCTTCCTCCGACTAGATGCCAGGGAGAAACTCTCCATCCCCCTTGCCCCAGTCTTCAAAAGTAAAAGATGTTCCACACAGGGCCTAGTGTCACAGAGCGGGCAGGGAGTGAGGGCGGGAGCCCAATCGCTCATGATAGAGAACCAGTGATGTGCCCAGTCTCTCCTGGTCCTGGCCTCTGAATTTGGGCAGACGACTCTCCTGGTCAGGGTGCAGCGGTGGATTCAACTCGGCCCCCTGCTCACCTAGACATTAGGACTGAAGATTTTCATCTCAAGATCACGGGGTTTTCTGCCATGAAGCCTTTTCCTTGTCTCCATCCTTGAAATCAACCTCTTTTCAGCCTGCCCATGAGGGGCTGCCAGGAATAAGTCTGGGTCTTCTCAGCGAGGCTCCTCTCACCCCTTCCAGAATTTCACCTGTCTTTGAGTACAGCCTGTAGAGAAACTTTACAGGCTACATTATTTGGGCTTCCATGTGAAGAATAGGGTTTGAGTGGGGTGTCCAATACATGAGGCCGCACCTCCAGCCACACTGGCAAACAGCCTTCTCGTCTCCCAGGCGGCCCACCCACTGGGAGTTCCATACTGGGTCAGCCTGAGCTCCGGAAACACCCAAGCCAGGAGGGACACCTAGGGGAAACCAGATGTCCACTTCAGTCCTGTCCCCAAGGAACCCCAAAAGGGTCCTGACTGAGAAACAAGGCAGTGAATCCTCTCTTATTAGGTAGGCGGAAGAGAGATCAAAGAGAAAATGAAGAAAATCTTATGAAGTTTCAGGATCTAGAGTTACCAATGAAGGTGGATTATCCCCATGGCTGGTGAAGGGGAATGGAGTCCCCTTGTCCAGTCTCCCCAAATAGACAAAGCAGACAAGGAGGGCCTGGCTACCAGTGAGTAGGGAATCCCCAGTCTTCCCATCTGCTAGTACTTGAGCCTCCCTAGGCATGACTTCCATACATTTCCAGGATGCAGTTAACTGAATTCTTTTCATTTTCCCAACTGCTCTTATTTGACTGAAAGGATTGAGCAGATGTGGAGCATATGTGAAAACCACTACAGTAAGGAAAGCAAGTATTATTGAGAGTGTCTCATTTCTCTCCCACCCGCCCCTTTAAAGCTCATTGCACTTTCCTAAGTAGGGTCCCCAGGTTGGGCCCATTTTACTTGTGATGCACAGCTGGTAGAATCTCAGAAGAGTCCATGAGGTTCATGGATGACTATTTGAAGTATGGCACTCATTTTTATTTAAATGTGCATTCCAAAAAGAAATGAACGAATCAATCTCACCCGAGCCTTATCTATAAAAATAAAAGGGAAAGAAGAACTACATGTAAATGTAGGCAAAATGTCATAAGATGGCCTTAACCGTCTCTATTTCCACTGAAGTCCTTCTTCCCTGGATATGATCAACAATGTCTTCTCTTTCCCCCAAATCTGACATCCAGGGCCAGACCCTAAGATCAGTTTTCAGGCTCCAGCCTATTATCCCTTCTCTCTATCTCCCGTTCTCCCTCATCTTCTTTTATGCGCACAAAACAAAAGAAGAGCTCTCCCCTAGCTTTCAGTTTTCAACATCACACCCAGTGATCAACTTTGCAAATTAGGTACCCTCCATTGGAGTCTCTTTCCCTAGAAAGAAGAGGAAATGTTCAATAGCACAAAGTTCTGTACTTTCCACAGTTAGAAATCACTAAAGAAAACTTTCTCTTGATCAAAAGTCTGAAAAGTGAGCTAACTTCCTGCTGCCTCCTCACCCCTCCTTCACCACCAGCACCCCTCAACTTGCCCCCTCAACTTGCATCTGGAAATGCAAACTGCTTTGGCACTTGCAGATCTTTCTTGCAAGTTCTCCAGCCCTGCAGACATCTGGGCATTTGTCCTCCCCAGAGGCCACAGTAGAGGCTATTGGCCACAAAGGGGCAGCCAGTACCTATGAGGAAGGGCTGGTGTCCCACAGCAAAAGGAGAGGAGGAATGAAGCCTGGGTGATGGTCGCATGAATCATTACATTTGCACAATGCATCATTCGGTGTGGAAATAAACAGAACAGGAAAACTTGCTCTACCTGACTATGAGAGTTACTATGACCTCCTATAGATCGGCAATGTGCAAGTGGTATCAGGGTACACAAATAGAAAACGGACTGATTTGAAAGAGTTGAAACCCATAGCTCCATATGTGAATGAGTTTTCAGGAACAGCAGTTCAAACTGAGCGACTTCACTTTCACTTTTCACTTTCATGCATCGGAGAAGGAAATGGCAACCCACTCCAGTGTTCTTGCCTGGAGAATCCCTGGGACGGGGGAGCCTGGTGGGCTGCCATCTATGGGGTCGCACAGAGTCGGACACGACTGAAGCGACTTAGCAGCAGCAGCAGCAGCAGCAGCAGCAGGGAGAGGAAACAGGTTCGATATTGGGGGTGGGGCAGCTTTATTTCTACCTCACAGACAAGAATCAGTGTGAGTTACATTGTAAACCAAGACATTAAAGTTAATGGTAGAAGGCATTTTGAGGATACTTTCTGATTTGGTCTTAGGCAAAGATTTACTAACCAGGACACAAATAACATATTAAAATAAAACCCAGACAAATGATAAATTAGACTTCAACGTTAACCATATCTCGTCAGTCAAAGATGCTACTAAAGTGGAAAAGCAAGCTACAAAGAGGGAGAAAATAGTCACAAAAGATAGCTTACAATCCTGCCTCTCTCTCCGTGATTATAATATATAATGACCTCCTCCGATCCAAAAATATTTTTTACCAGCTGAGCCACAAGGGAAGCCCAAGAATACTGGACTGGGTAGCCTATCCCTTCTCCAGGGGATCTCCAGATCTAGGAGTCGAACCAGGGTCGTCTCCTACATCACAGGCAGATTCTTAGTATCAGGAAAGTCCTATTTTCAAGGAACATACAACCAACTTTTTTCAGATGGGTAAAAGATAATGAGCAGGTACATCAGAAAAGATGATGTGCACGTGGCCAACAAAGCATACAAGGAGCGCTCGTTATTTTTAGCTGTTAGAGAAATGGATATTAAAACCACACTGCAAACAAAACAAAACAAAACAAAACCACACTGCGATATCACTACTCTTGGCAGCATGGCTAAAATTATAAGGAGGGCAAACAAACAGTCTTGCAAAGATGTGGAATAACTACAACTCTCATTCATATTGTTGGGGGTAATATAAAATGGTACAGCTGCTTTGGGGAAAGCTTTGGTGGTTTTTATGCAAGGTTACTCTTTGGTACCATCAATTCTTCACCTAGTTTCCTCCCCCCCACCCCCCCCACCCCCCCACCCCCGGCAAGGGAAATGAGGACCTATGTCCACAGCATCTCCTGAGGAGAGAATGCTCAAAGCAGGTTCATTCACAATAGCCAATATTGGAAACAGCTCAAATGCTCTCTATAGAGTGAATGGTAAACAGACTGTGCTGTGTTACTGCCATGGAATGCATCTCAACGATGAAAGAGAAACGACACCTGCTTTACACAACAATGGATAAAGTCAGAGATGTTATACAGATAAAGAGGTGTAGAAAAGGGTATTTCCACTATGGTTGCGTTTCCATGACATTTTACAAGAGGCAAACATACAAATGAAAGGAGTCTGGACACTGATGATCAACAAACAAAACAGAGGCCAATGACAATGATTTTAATGATTCCTCATTGCTGATTGAATTGTCACTAAATTCAGGCAGAGGGGACAATGATAGTATGATGAGGAGTTTCCTTGCTGGCCCAGTCTGATAGATGAAAATGTTGAGGCACTGTCAAAGTCCAAATAGGGCAGAAGTAAAAACACCAGGTCGCCAAAACAACAATTAGTAACGGTTGACGGAGCCTGAAAAGACGGTTCAGGAAAAGGGAGTGTTCCAACCTATTATGGAAAGAGGCTCACAGGTATACTGTTATAAAGCAGCTTATACAGTGAGGAGGCAATGACTGTTTATTCTTCACTGTGATTGGTTATATCAGAGTTTTCCTTGGGATGGGGATATGGTGAAAAACGGTTACCTCCTATCATTTTTTGCGAACAGCTTTCTTTTGTTTATGGTCTTCAGAGGCATAAACAAGCATGGCCCAAGGTAAGTTTCACTCATTTTGCAAAATTAAGCTAAGGGAGCTTTTGCTTGCACAGCTAAACAGTTTCCTTTACTCAGAGAATCTTCAAGTCTGATCTCCATTTGTGATTGACCCAAACTCCCCGCTTTGGGTCCTGCTCTCAGTATAACTTTCCTGTCTGTTGCCAGCAAAGCTGTGGTCAGGCGGAAGAACCACATGTTCGCTGTTTCCACTAGTTGGTTGTCAGAGCAGAGGGGGCTGTAGTCACCGTTCTTCATCACTTATAAGCGGTGATTGTTAAGCTCCTCCAGTAGTCCGTCCTGATGGATACCATTTGTCTAGTGAGTGGCTGCCGACAGGCATTTAAGATCCTTGAGAGTATAAAACGAAGGGCACTGGAGAGGTGAGTGCGATGACTAGGAAGGGAACAATGGCCAAGGACTGAAGAAGTCCTCGGAGCAGAGATTCCCAGGAGCCCGGAGAAACCGGCCAAACAAGTCGAGGGAGGAGGAGTCGCTTATCCGATACGATTTGTATCGGGTCTTTATCCTGCCCATCTTGAGTAACAAAGTAGGCGTTCCACCCTTTACAGCACCGGAGGCTCCTTGCTGGGCTTCCCTCTGTCACAGCAGCACAGAAGGAGAAACCACCGCCTTCAGTTTCCTTCTGCTCAGACCAGGCATGAGGACGTTGAGTGAGTATTCTGTGGGGTTACAATTGTGCAAGTTTCCAGCCGAAGTAAAAAAAGGGGTAGCCGTCAGGAGTGATGGATGAGAGTGCCGTGACTCGGATTCGAACCGAGGTTGCTGCGGCCACAACGCAGAGTACTAACCACTATACGATCACGGCGCGCCACAGCTCCTGCCGCCGTCGCAGCCCTTGCTCTTACAAGGCGGACGTAATTTCCTTCCACTCACTGCGCTGTTGCTGGACGACAACAGGTATTCATAGACTTTCATCTCCGCTCTGTTTTCCAGTCCCTTCCTCTCAATTTTGATACATGGTGACAAATCAAATCAGAAACCAAATCTTGCCTCCTCAAATCAGGCACGTGCCTCTGCACAGACCTCCTGGGAAGTCTGCTTATCCCGGTCCCCACCTCGCCGGCTTCTTTCCCGGCTCTCGCGTTCGTCTCTTCGGACCCGCCCCCCGCACCCCCTGGTTCCGGCTCCCGCCCCACCGACCGCGGACCAGCGGAGGGAGGGCAGCGCCAGCGAAGCAATCGGAGAGCCGTCACAGGGCCCACCGGAGGTTCAGCTTCCCTCGGGCCGCCCTCGGCTCAGGCCCGGGGCGTCTCGGGGGCGTTGCATCTGCGGCGGGTGCGGAGCCAGGCGCGGCGGGGACGAACCGCTGCCCTTCTGGCTTCGGAATCGCCCGACTCCCGGCTTCCCCACGAGAACCAGCGCGCTGCGTCGTAGTCACCTCTCCGGCTGTCCGAGGGTCTGAGCCGGTGTCGTTGTCCATGGAAAGGCGTGCGGCTCCGCCTGCCGTGGAAGGGCTAAGTTTCTTCTCTACGTCGTTGAGAGGAGCGTGACACCCAGTAGTCTCTGTGGCGCAATCGGTTAGCGCGTTCGGCTGTTAACCGAAAGGTTGGTGGTTCGAGCCCACCCAGGGACGCGTTCTGCTTACCCCTTTCCAAAACGTGAAAGCTTTTTCGTTCTTTCTTTCCTGCCCATCCTCTACTGTAAAGGCGGGAAAAGGCTCCTTCACTCTTACCCTCTTGGCTCCTGTTTCCTGTCCACCTCACAGGGACATAAGGCGGGATCAGAAGGCCATCACCGAGCTGGATAGAAGAGCTCACCTGGAAAACAGGTCCCCTGGAAATTCCTGAGATGTCATCGTCACTTTCTAAATTGCTTTTAACGAGGGAGTTACTACTTTTTTTTTTTTTTTTTGCACGTACTGTTCATACTATTTTCTTTTTTTTAACACTTTCCATATGCTTTCATGGTTACAAATAATGCATAGTCATCCTTGTACATACATCGTTGGCCCCTTGTACAAGGTCTTCTATAGCGACAAGTCCTGGAAGAGCAATTGCTCTATCACATGGTGTTTACAATGCATAGTGTGATCAATGCAAATAAATAGAGGTAAACAATAGAATGGGAAAGACTAGAGATCTCTTCAAGAAAATTAGAGATACCAAGGGAACACTTCATGCAAAGATGGGCACAATAAAGGAGAGAAATGGTGTGGACCTAACAGAACCAGAAGATATTAAGAAAAGGTGGCAAGAATACACAGAACAACTGTACAAAAAGATCTTCATGACCCAGATAACCACCATGGTGTGATCACTCACCTAGAGCCAGAGATCTTGGAATTCGAAGTCAAGCGGACCTTAGGAAGCATCGCTATGAACAAAGCTAGCAGTGATGGAATTCCAGTTGAGCTATTTCAAATCCTAGAAGATGATGCTGTGAAAGTGCTGCACTCAATATGCCAGCAAATTTGGAAAACTCAGCAGTGGCCACAGGACCGGAAAAGCTCTGTTTTCATTCCAATCCCAAAGAAAGGCAATGCCAAAGAATGTTCAAACTACCACACAATTGCACTCATCTCACATGCTAGCAAAGTAATGCTCAGAATTCTCCAAGCCAAGCTTCAACAGTACGTGAACTGTGAACTCCCAGATGTGCAAGCTGGATTTAGAAAAGGCAGAGGAACCAGAGATCAAATTGCCAACATCCGTCGGATCATCGAAAAAGCAAGAAGGTTCCAGAAAAGCACCTACTTCTGCTTTATTGACTACGCCAAAACCTTTGAAGGTGTGGACCACAACAAACTGGAAAATTCTTCAAGAGATGGGAATACCAGACCACCTGACCTGCCTCCTGAGAAATCTGTATGCAGGTCAAGAAGCAACAGTTGGAATGGGACGTGGAGCAACGGGCTGGTTCCAAACTGCAAAAGCAGTATGTCAAGGTTGCATATTGTCACCCAGGTTATTTAACTTATATGCAGAGTACATCATGTGAAATCCTGGGCTGAATGAAGCACAAGCTGGAATCAAGATTACTGGGAGAAATATCAATAACCTCAGCTTTGCAGATGACACCACCCTTATGGCAGAAAGCAAAGAAGGACTAAAGAATCTCTTGATGAAAGTGAAAGAAGAGAGTGAAACTGTTGGCTTAAACCTCAACATTCAGAAAACTAAGATCATGGCATCTGGTCCCATCAATTCATGGCAGATAGATAGGGAAACAATAAGAAACTTTATTTGGGGGGGGGGGGCTCCAAAATCACTGCAGATGGCGACTGCAGCCATGAAATTAAAAGTCGCTTGCTCCTTGGAAGGAAAGCTATGACCAACCTAGACAGCACATTAAAAAACAGAGACATTATTTTGCCAACAAAGGTCCATCTAGTCAAAGCTTTTGTTTTTCCAGTAGTCATGTACGGATGTGAGAGTTGGACTATAAAGAAAGCTGAACGCCGAAGAATTGATGCTTTTGAACTGTGGTGTTGGAGAAGACCCTTTGAGAGTCTCTTGGACTGCAAGGAGATCCAACCAATCAATCCTAAAGGATATCAGTCCCGAATATTCATTGGAAGGACTGATGCTGAAAGTGAAGCTCCAATACTTTGGCCACCTGATGGGAAGAACTGACTCATTTGAAAAGACCCTGATGCTGAGAAAGATTGAAGGTGGGAGGAGAAGGGGATGATGGAGGATGAGGTGGTTGGGTGGCATCACCAACTCAATGGCCATGAGTTTGAGTAAGCTCCGGGAGCTGGCGATGGACAGGGAAGCCTGTTGTGCTGCAGTCCATGCGGTCGCAAAGAGTCGGACTGAAGCAACTGAACTGAGCGACTGAACTGAACTGACAGTGTTTACATGGCTCATATACAATCCCATTTCTACTCCTTGGTTGGCTTATTAGCTATCTACAATTTCTTTTCTTATGTAAGTGACTGCTTGAAGCTTTACAGCAGACATCTGGAACTTACCACAATCTGCCTTCAAGTTCACATCTTCAGATTTCTTCGCTGCGGGCCCTTCTGCTATTGTCATCATGCATTTTACTTGCATATGTCATAAACCCCACAATCCCTCATGATTACTTTAGAAAACTTAGCCCCAGTTTCTAAAGAGACTGAAATAATAAGAAAGAGCTTGTGTATTTTCCCACATAGATACCTTTTCTGTTGTCCTTGGTGCCTTTGTGTATATCCAGATTTCCATCTGAGGTCAGTGGACTCCTTCAACATTTCTTACAACGTGTGTCTGTTGGTGATGAATTCTTTTAGCATTTGTAGGTTGGTCTGTAGATGTCATTTTTCGCTTTCATTTCTGAAAGACATTTCTTGGGGAGGAGGCATGAACTCCAGGTTGACTGCTGCCCCCCAGTCCTTTAAAGATGTTGTTCCACTGTCTTCTCACTGCTTCTGACGAGCAATCTAACATAGTCTTTATTTTCATTTTCTGTTTGTACTGTGTCTTTTCCTGCTGACTTCTTTGGAGATGTGTTTCTTCTTCAATGGAGTGGACCAGTTTAATCCTGATGTGGCTCCCTGTGGTTTGTTTAATGTTTCTTGTGCTCATAATGTTCATTTGGCTCTTTGGAAATTTTTCTGTCAAAGTTTCTCAAAAAATCATTTCTTCCCTTCTGGTCTTTTCAGAACCTCCAAATTACTCATACATTGGACCTTTTAAGCATACCCTATCCCTCAGAGATGCTATGTTCATTAGAAAGCGTTTTGTTGTGCATGGTTTCATTTTGGATATGGTCACTTCTTCACGGCTTTGTGTTCCCTAATCTTCCCCCACCCCCGCCGCATGCCCCAGCAACGTCTAAAAAGCTATTAATTGCATCTGGTGACGTATATAATACTAGATGTTATCATTTCTGTGTCTAAAGCTTGCTTCTGGCCATTTGTATATGTTCTACATTTCTACTTAACTCTTGGGTCACATGCAACACCGTCGTGATAGCTGTCTTTCTGCTAATTATAACATCATGTCAGTTGTGGCTCAGTTTCAATGGACTGATCAGTCTCCTGCTTAACACATCACATTTTCCTGCCTCTTTGCATCCCTGGCATTCTTCGACAGACATTGTCAAAGTTTCTCTTCTTAGATAGTAGCTATTTTGGCATTCCTATAAGTCATCTTGAGTTTTGTTCTGGGGTACAATTAAGTGACTTGTAAACAGATCTCTTTGGATCTTGCTTTTATCATTTTTTAGGTAGGTTATTCTCAGGGTGATTATTCCCACTACTGAAACGAGAGTTTGTCGAATGTTCTTCCCAATGGCCTATGAATTATGAGTAGTGCAGTCTGGCTGTGGGGGGAGTACCATTGCCTGTCTTTTGTGAGCACTAGGCATTGTACCGTGATCTTTCAAAAGGTTTCTTTCCTTGGCCTCAGGCAGCTTCTTCACAAGCATTCTCTGACCTCTGTTCTAATGGGTATTTGCTGCTGCTGTCACTTTCATGCATTGGAGAAGGAAACTACAACCCACTCCAGTGTTCCTGCCAGGAGAATCCCAGGGACGGGGGAGCCTGGTGGGCTGCCGTCTATGGGTTCGCACAGAGGTGGACACGACTGAAGCGACTTACCAGCAGTCCATAACCCTGGATCTTTGATCCACTTATCACCGGATTTTTGTTCTATGAACTCTAGCTTCGTTGCTGTCCAGCTAACACTTGGATTCACCTCCACCATCCAAGAATTTGGCCTCAGATCCCCCGCTCCTGGTGTGCAGCCTGGACACTCTCTGAAAGCAGTAAGCTGGGTCAGTGGCAGGGCTCATTTTGTTTTTCACGTCTTATGGGTTGCTGTCCTTTGCTGTCTGGTTTACAGTGTCTGAAAAACTGGTTATTTCATGTTTTCTATCTTTTTCATCTTGAGGGTGGTTTTTGGGGTGTGGGTGAGATTTCAGGGAAGTTGGTGACTCTGTATCACTCCATCTTTGCCAGAAGCTAAAGATACTTTTTGTGTTCCTATGTTCAATATTCAATTCAATAAGAGGTGTATCAATCTGTATTCCAATGTATTTTACTAATTAAATGAAAGAGCCTTTCCTTCATACTCTCGCCATCTCCATCTGATATGCTATCAAGTGGAGAGAGTCCCACGTGGTTCACGTAAGCCAGAGGCACCGTAGAAGGACAATGTAGACGTTGCCCAGAGGTACCATATTTTGGATAGGTTTAGCACCTAAACTATTAAGATGTTTAGAAGGTCTTCCAAAAGTTATAATTGTTTTTGGTGGTGATTGATTTAATCAGGCCCAGAGAAGACCGGCTAGAATGACTCCAGACTTCTTCCTGGTCCCAGACATTTATTCCTCTTCCCTTATCTTTCTGAATTGTGTTTTTGCTTTCACTGGATGAATGCAATCTGATGACTGGTCTCCTTGCTATGCCTCCAGGTTGCATTTATGTGACCCTAACTGTCTCTGTAGGATTCTTCAACAATGTTGGGCTATTTCTGCAAATATTCTCTCATTTCAGACAAGCTGTTGGATCACAGGATCTTGCAGTTGATAATGCATAAGATTATGCAGACATGGGTCCTTAGGGTTTTTGCCTTCCCTTCTCATGGTTCTGTTGAATTTCATAACCAAAAACAAGCTCTTCAGCTTTTCCATACCAGATCTGGAAGGACATTCTCTCTCTCCCTCTCCTTGTGTGCCTGTCTGTTTGTTTCTCTCTGTCTCTCACTCTCTAGGCTGCCCACAGTCTTACCCAATGTCTTCTGCTGTTCAGCCTTCCAGGACCTTACACTGAAGGCCTTCAACACCAAGCCTTTAGTTAGGTGCCTATGAGGTCCTGTTCCATGTCCTGTTCA
This sequence comes from Capra hircus, assembly GCF_001704415.2. Taxonomy (NCBI): domain Eukaryota; kingdom Metazoa; phylum Chordata; class Mammalia; order Artiodactyla; family Bovidae; genus Capra; species Capra hircus. Next base: position 101,605,264 of record NC_030810.1, read on the forward strand.
GTCACTTCCTGTTCCAGGAGAGAGGTTTGTCACACAAATGTATGCTCCTCAGTTTTTGTCTTGTCACAACCAAGATTTGAAGTTACGGACATTAAAGGCCCTTTGGTGTGTCACAGCTCTCGGGTATTGGATAGATTGTGTTATAGCTCTCAGGTCTCGAATGGACCATGTTATAGCTCTTAGATAAATCAGTGTTACAGCTCTATTTTATTTAGAAGATAGCAGGAAAATCCATCTTTGAGGCATGAGAGCACGTCGATCCAAAGACCCAAAGAGAAGAGTACTCCAGAGACAGAGAGAGAGAGAGAGAGAGAGCGCCCTTTGGCTCCTCTTTTTACGTTTTTTTCTTCCCCCTAGGCCTGCCCTATGCAAGTTGGGCTTAGTCAGGAGTGCTGTTCTACCTGCAGTCCTCACTCTGGTCCTCAGACCTTCCTTTGACCTACCTCTGTTCTGTTTTGTGGGGCTTTCCCCTTCCTTGTCTTTTAGCCACCACCATTTTGGACTCCTTTCCCCTAGTCTACCTCCCTCAAGAGATGGGAGGCACAATTCTTAGGGAATAGGGGCATCGAGGTCTTTCTGGCTACTTCCTGCTGAACTGGGATAGCGAGGGGTATTGGGCCTCCCTCTCTTGCTAGTCTCAGGCCTCAGAGTCCTCATAGCGGTGTCCATCTAAGGGTGTGTGATATTTTCCATGGTCGGCTGTAGTTTTGTATCTTTGTTGAACTGGCACCGCATGTTGTAGCTTGTTGACCTGAGCAGAGACAAAACAGGTTAGACAATTGATAATGTATGGAACAATCATAAGCAACATCAGTATGGTGTAACAAGGACTAGTAGGGGCATTCAGTTCAGTTCAGTTCAGTCTCTCAGTCATGTCTGACTCTTTGCAACCCCGTGAATCACAGCACACCAGGCCTCCCTGTCCATCACCAACTCCCAGAGTTTATTCAAACTCATGTCCATCGAGTCGGTGATGCCATCCAGCCATCTCATCCTCTGTTGTCCCCTTCTCCTCCTGCCCCCAATCCCTCCCAGCATCAGGGTCTTTTCCAATGAGTCAACTCTTCACATGAGGTGGCCAAAGTATTGGAGTTTCAGCTTCAGCATCAGTCCTTCCAATGAACACCCAGGACTGATCTCCCTTAGGATGGACTGGTTGGATCTCCTTGCAGTCCAAGGGACTCTCAAGAGTCTTTTCCAACACCACAGTTCAAAAGCATCAATTCTTCGGTGCTCAGCTTTCTTCACAGTCCAACTCTCACATCCATACATGACCACTGGAAAAACCATAGCCTTGACTAGATGGACCTTTGTTGGCAAAGTAATATCTCTGCTTTTGAATATGCTATCTAGGTTGGTCATAACTTTCCTTCCAAGGAATAAGAGTCTTTTAATTTCATGGCTGCAATCACCATGAACAGTGCAGTGATTTTGGAGCCCAGAAAAATAAAGTCTGACACTGTTTCTACCGTTTCCCCCTCTATTTCCCATGAAATGATGGGACCAGATGCCGTGATCTTAGTTTTCTGAATGTTGAGCTTCAAGTCAACTTTTTCACTCTCCACTTTCACTTTCATCAAGAGGCTTTTTAGTTCCTCTTCACTTTCTGCCATAAGGGTAGTGTCTTCTGCATATCTGAGGTTATTGATATTTCTCCCGGCAATCTTGATTCCAGCTTGTAGGGGCATTAGCCAATTCTAAATTCCCATTGCCAGAATGGCTCAAATCCCTTCTTGTTTAGGGATCAGAAGATCTATCTCCTGTCTGTTTTGGGGTAGAATCTCTGCCAAGCTGTGTTGGCTCTTTAGAGCTATCCTGAGAAATCTTATCCCCAGAAACCAGATTTTGGGGGTGCTCATTAGAATGGCACTCATTGGTCGTCCTGAATAGGTATCTGAGATCTCCTGGGGCTCCCAGGTGTATTGAGTGTCTTCTGTTTTCTTCCACGGCTTGACTCGTGAGTAGTGAATCCAGGAGTCATGTCCTTGTATCTTGACTGCTGTGGGGGTAGAGAGTATTACAGGGTAGGGGCCCTTCCATGTGGGCTGGAGTTGAGCCTTTGGGGACCCATCTTTCCAGACTTTACTTAGGGCTTGAGTCCCTGGAGCATACAGTGGTGACTCCTTAGAATCTTTTGGGCCCTGGTTCATACCCCACAAGCGTATATCCTGTTGGAATTGCCCAATGGCCATGGTATAAGACTGGAGGGTCTGAACCTCTGGATCTAGGAAGAGGTCATTGACATAAACAAAAGTCTTCCATATAGCATCTCATAAGGACTAAGACCAAGCTGTTCCTTAGGGGTGATTCAGGTGCAGAGGAGGGCTATTGGTAAAGCCTCCTTCCATCCCAGGGAGGTCTCCTGGGTTATCTTTTTTATCGCTGATTTTAAGAATTGGTTGGCTCTTTCTACTTTTCCTAAAGATTGAGGCTTCCGGGCACAATGGAGATAATAAGTAATGCCCAATGCTTTAGAGACCTCTTGGGTGACCTTAGAAGTAAATGATGTCCCATTGTCACTTTGTAATGACCTGGGCAGACCAAATCTTGGAATGATTTTGGAGCAGTTTCTTTATCACCTCCTCAGCCTTTTCAGTCTGGGTGGGGAAGCCTTCAATCCATCCTGTGAATGTATCTATCATGACTACTATGTATTTATTCCCTTGAGAAACTGGCATCTGGGTGAAGTCCATCTGCCAGTCCTCTCCTGGATAGGTCCCACGTCATTGGATGGGCTGGGCCAGCTGGGGTCTTTGAGCTCTTTGGGGGTTGTTTACTTGGCAAGTGGGACAAGAGGAGACCACTTTCCTTATAGTTGTTTGGAAGCCTGTTCCTCTGAAGGACCTTTCTAGTAATCTTTGGAGGGCCTTTTCCCCTAAATGAGTGGTGGCATGTAAGGAGTTAACCAACTTCCATTGGAGGTTCCCAGGCAGAAAAAGGAGTCCCTCCTTTTGGAACCACCCCATATGATCTTCTTGAAAGCCCTCACTCTTAGCTTTAGGAGTCTCACCTTCAGTATATGAAGGAGTTTCTGGCACACTAATCTGTGGAACTAGGGTGGCAACCCCTATTAGGTCATGGTTCTGTAATGCTTCTCTCTTAGCTGCCTGATCGGCTGCTTGGTTCCCTCGTGCAACTTCTCTGTTCCCTTTTTGGTGTCCTTTACAGTGGGAGACTGAAACCTCAGTGGCCAGATGGACTGCCTCCGAGAGTCTAAGAATTTGATCACCGTATTTGATTGGGGTCCCTCAGGTGGTCAGGTGGCCCCTTTCTTTCCAAATAGCCGCATGTGCATGTAGCACCAGAAAGGCATACTTGGAGTCAGTGTCAATGGCTATTTTTTTCCTTTTCCCAGCTCTAAAGCTCAAGTCAGGGCTATGAGCTCAGCTAATTGGGCTGAAGTACCTGGTGGCAGAGGCTTAGCCTCTATGGTCTCAAAATTGGAAACTACTGCATACCCAGCTCTTCTTTTTCCATCCAAGACAAAGCTGCTTCCATCAGTATACCAGATTTCCTAAGGATTGGTCAGAGGATCTTCTGACAATCCCTCTCGGGGTTTTGTCCAATGGTCCAAGGTTTCTAGACAAGAGTGAAAGGGGAGAGAGCCCTCGGGGGTAGGCAGGAGGGTGGCTGGGTTAAGAACCTCACAAGGGGATATAGTGAGGCCTGGATTTTCCATCAGCATTACTTGATATCTGAGGATCCTTTGATCAGACATCCATAAATGGCCTCTCCCATTTCAGAGCTGTTTTACTCGGTGGCTGGTAAAAATATTTTGCCCCCAAAGAAGAGTTTTAAAGCATCTTCTATCATGATTGCAATAGCTGCAAGATTTCGAAGGCAGGCGGGCCAGCCGTGGGTGGTTGGATCGACCCTCTTGGGTAAGTAAGCTACAGACTGGGACTCAGGTCCCAACCTTTGAGTTAACACTCCCAAGGCTATTCCCTCTCTTTCATGGACATAAAGTTGGAATGCTTTTTCTGGGTCTGGCAACCTCAAGGCAGGTGCCTGAGTTAAGGCCTGTTTTAGTGTAGCCTCTGCCTTCTTTTGAGGAGTTCCCCACATCAGTGGGATTGAATCATTTCATCCCTTTAAGCTTTCATATAAGGGCTGGGCAATTAGACCATAGCTGGGTATCCAGATCCTACAATATCCAGTTAGCCCCAGGAAAGCTTGCAATTTTCCAAGTCGTGGGGAGGGCAACTGGAGGATTCCTTGTATCCGATGAGAGGACAGCCTCCTGGACCCGTGTATAATCTGAACTCCCAGGTAAGTGACCTTTGTCTTGACCATCTGTGCCTTAGCATGGGAGACTTTATATCCCCTTTCTGCCAAAAAGTTTAGAACCTGAATTGCATGTTGTTGGGCACTTTTCTCATCTGGAGAGCGGATTAGTAGGTCATCTACATATTGTAATATTTTCCCATTAGGTCCCAGGTTCAGGTCTAGGAGATCCCGGCTAAAGGCCTGTCCAAACAGGTGGGGGCTATTTCTGAACCCGAGGTAATACTGTCCAAGTCATCTGTTGGCGTTTTTCTCCTGGGGCCTCCCACTCAAAGGCAAAAAGATATTGGGATTCTTAACCAGTGGTGTGCAAAAAAATGCATCTTTGAGATCCAAGACTGTAAACCACTTGGCACTGGGTGGGATTTCTCCCAAGATTACATAGGGATTAGGTACTGTGGGATGGAGGGGGACTACAGCTTCATTTATGATCCGGAGATCTTGAACCATTCGCCAGGTTCTGTCTTTTTTCTTTACTGAGAGGATTGGGGTGTTACATGGCGAACTGGTGGGGGCATGACCCCTGGAGTTCCTCTCAACTTTCCTGTTGAGAGCGCCTCCTCCTTGCCCACAAGCAAGGAATTTATTTATTAAAGGCTGTAATCCCTCCCGAGCTTCTCTTTTGAGAGGATATTGTTTTCGGTTAAGAAGCTGAGTGGGGTCTCGGAGGACAATGATGACCGGTTCAGCTTGGTGGGCTCGTCCAGGAATCCCCTGGTCCCATGCCTGGGGGTTAATTGTGTCCTCCCATAGTTTTTTGTCTCTCTCTCTTGGAGAAGGTGTAGTGGGTTCTTCAGTAGTAACCAGGAGTTGCAGGGCTCTAGTGGCTGAAATGCTTCCCATCACAAGGGTGGTCCCCAGTTTAGTGAGTATGTCTCTTCCCATTAAGGGAGTAGGACACTCAGGGACCACCAGAAACTGGTGGGGAAATATTTGCCCATCCCAGCAACAAAGACGTGCTTGGGTAAATCTTTTAGTAATTGTTCTTCCTGTAGCACCCCAAATAGTACAGGTTTGGGAGGAGAAGGGTCCGGAGTAGGAGATCAAGAAATTCTGTGTCAACCAAGAAATTCTCGGACCTACCTGCCACATCCAGTTGCACCCTTGGCTCCAGCCCCGTGATGGTTATCTGTGACAGGCGGGCTGGCTGGAGTGGGCCGCTTCAGTCCTCTTGAACCATTTTGACGGAAGGCTTGGCACTTGACCTTGAGGCTCTTGGGTCCCCAGGGCAGAGTGCGGCCCAATCTCCCAGTTGATGGCATTTGTGGCAAGCCGTTTTAGGAGACTTGTCACAGTTTAGACACTCTTTGGCCCAATGCCCCTCCTGTCTACAGATTAGGCATTTGCCTTGTGCCTTGTCCTTCAAGGAATTGGGGTGTGCCATAGGGCTTCTCTGGAGGGTGGCCAGCATATGGGCATGTCTTGTCTCTTTCCTTCTCTCCCTCTCTTGGGCCTTGGCCTCCTTTTCCTGTTCTCTGTTATAAAAGGTGTTGGTGGCTGTCTGGACCATCTCATCTAACGAGGCAGTGGGGTCCTGCTGTTGTAGCTGTTGTAACTTAATTCTGATATCTGATGCACATTGGGACAGGAATTCGTCCTTTAAAATCACCTGTCCCTCATAAGAGTCTAAGTCCAGATTGGTAAACTTTTGGAGGGCCTCTTTTAGTCTTTCCAGAAAGGCAATGGGGTTCTCGTTGGGCTCCTGAGTTATTGCTGAGACTGGGCACAGTCCCACAAGTAATAGGCTTCCTTCTGTCTCCATGGGTGGACTTCCTTAGGGGTGAGTCTTTCTGAAGCTTATTCTACCCAGTACTGTTGCAACCTGAGAGCCAGGCGTCCCCGGGTCAGGGTGCAGATCCCCAGGCAGGCTGAGGCATGACAGCCCCCTAGAGATCAAATCCCTGGGCAGGCCGAGGCGTGACAACCTCCTGGGACCCCTGGGACTGGCGGATCCCTGAGCAGGTTGAGGCATGACAACATTTCGAGGACCAGATCCCTAGGCAGGTCAAGGCGTGATGACCTCCTGGGACCCCCGGACTGGAGTTGGATGTCCCCAAGATCTCCAGTGTGACCAATGCTGGGTAGGATTAGGGGGTTGGACATTACACAGTATTTCCCTCCCAAGGCCAGCTATTTTCTGGTTGTCCCTCCAGAAGATTGTAGGCAACATTGTGGGCCCAGATGGAGCTGAGGAAAGGAGCACGAAACAGGAGGGGAGGAGGCAGAGCACAACCTTTGAGAGAATGACATAGCACAAGGGCATAACGTAAACCTTAATCCCCAGTCTATAAGCCAACAGACACACGCAGAGGTGGCAGGACAGCTCCAAGCCGCTGTCAAAAGATGGAGGAGTGGGTGGTTCCCCAATGGTTGGGATGATCCTCTCACTCATTAGCACATGAATTCACCCCGCTCGAAAAATCTAGCCAGGCCACATTCCTTGGCCTGTACCCTGTAGAGTGTGGCGCTTCTCTCTGAATCTTAACAACTCCAACTCTTACTTATCGCTTTGTCTCTCACTGAATTTTTGCAATGAGACATCAGAGCCTGAGCTTCATTAGGTTCTGAAGTTGGGCATTCTGGGTTTTGATTGGGCTCAAGTCCCGGGAGAGGGCTGAAGGACAGGAGGAAAAAGCAGTGGGAAAAACGTGCCAAGGAATCCCCTTTGCAGCCTGCCAGAAAATCCACTAAATATCTGACCTGTGTTCACAGTTTTCATTGGCCTGATTCTTGGCACAGAGAAGAGTAAGGACAGAAGAACTCCCACCGGCTTGGGTAACAGCTACTGGGGCCCAGCAGAATTGTAAACAAACCCAGTGGCCCTGCTCCCACTGTGCCCATATCTTGAGGCATGAAAAAGGGGCAGCCCTGTGGGAGCACTATCAATCTCAACCACCTGCCAGAGCCTAACGGCAGGTTTCTCTCCTTGTGAGAGAAACAAGGAAAGGATAGCAAAGAATGGGAAAATGGATATGACTTCATTTCTATGGCAGGTAACCAAGAACTAGGATTTTTTTTTTAAATCAAACACCTGAGAAACACAGCAGATCTCCAGTGACAGCTCCTTACTTCCTGGAGCAGATATACCATGTGTTCTACCTGCCTTCAAATGACATATTGGCTGTGTTCACCACATCCCCTACAGGTACTCACACCTCCTCTTAACCCGTGCAACTTTGACCACTCAGCAGTCTATAAAAATATGCCTCAGCATTATAGTAAGACAGTGTTTGCTTTTCCTGTCTTAATTAGATATTCTCTGGGCAAAGATTATATGTTAATAACCTCAATTTAATATCAGTCAAAGAACTTAAAGAGAACAATAAGTCTTAGAATTGCAACTAAAACTGAATCATAATAGAGAACTGCATGTTAGAATCACATATTGAACGTTACTGTGAAGTCACTCAGTCGTGTCTGACTCTTTGCGAGTCCTCATGGACTGTAGCCTACCAGGCTCCTCTGTCCATGGGATTTTCCAGGCAATAGTACTGGAGTGGATTGCCATTTTCCTCTCCAAGGGATATTCCCAACCCAGGGATCGAACCCAGGTCTCCCGCATCATAGACAGATGTTTTACCATCTGAGCCACCAGGAGAGTACTCCTGCCCCCAATCCCTACCGGCATCAGAGTCTTTTCCAATGAGTCAACTCTTCACATGAGGTGGCCAAAGTACTGGAGTTTCAGCTTTAGCATCATTCCTTCCAAAGAAATCCCAGGGTTGATCTCCTTCAGAATGGACTGGTTGGATCTCCTTGCAGTCCAAGGGACTCTCTACAGTCTTCTCCAACACCACAGTTCAAAAGCACCAATTCTTCGGTGCTCAGCCTTCTTCACAGTCCAACTCTCACATCCATACATGACCACTGGAAAAACCATAGCCTTGACTAGACGGACCTTAGTCGGCAAAGTAATGTCTCTGCTTTAGAATATGCTATCTAGGTCGGTCATAACTTTTCTTCCAAGGAGTAAGCGTCTTTTAATGTCATGGCTGCAATCACCATCTGCAGGGATTTTGGAGCCCCCCAAAATAAAGTCTGACACTGTTTCCACTGTTTCCCCATCTATTTCCCGTGAAGTAATGGGAGCGGATGCCATGATCTTCATTTTCTGAATGTTGAGCTTTAAGCCAACTTTTCCACTCTCCTCTTTCACTTTCATCAAGAGGCTTTGTAGTTCCTCTTCACTTTCTGCCATAAGGGTGGTGTCATCTGCTTACCTGAGGTTATTGATATTCCTCCCGGCAATCTTGATTCCAGCTTGTGTTTCTTCCAGTCCAGCGTTTCTCATGATGTACTCTGCATATAAGTTAAATAAGCACGGTGACAATATACAGCCTTGACACACTCCTTTTCCTGTTTGGAACCAGTCTGTTGTTCTGAAAAGTTGTTGTTGAATTACGACGCCGGGATTCTTGGCCCCCGGAGGAGAAGAATTCAATCTGGGGCCAGAGACGAGGCTTGATCGCTCAGAGCTTTTGTGTAACAAAATTTTATTAAAGCATAAAGGAGATAGAGAAAGCTTCTGACATAGGGATCAGAAGGGGGCAGAAAGAGTACCCCCCTGCTAGTCTTTGGCTGGATGTTATATAGTCACCAGCAGTCTGTTAATGAAAGAAAGGAATGTCTCAAAACTCAGAATGGCACCAGGCCCCTCACCCATAAGATGTATTTTGGGATAACCTTGGCTCCAAATGGTTTATCTTGGGCCATAAAATGATTAACTTGAATCGTGAAGAAGGGCAGATCACCATACAAATAGTTTCATTTACATAGATTAGAGGAACAATATCGGAGTATAACATACTGGTTTATCAAGTAGGTTCTGAGCCCAAAAGGGGGAACCGACTTGAAGACAGAGTTTGGGGTAAATGCATAGTATATTAGCATAGCTTAAGATAAACATTTCCATAAGAAAAAGGCATTGGTTAACTTCAGGTGAAACCAGGTGTCATTATGGCAACACAGAATTTTAAGAGAAACCTCCTTTTAAATTTGTATAGAGAAGGAAAAAATATCGCTAGTTTGTTTCCTCCTGCTGCTTAAGAGAGAGAAAATGCCTGACACTTGCTGGCTATTTGCTCCGTTTGGAGACCCCTGGCCTTCCTGCCTGTTACCCTCTCAGTTCCATGTCCAGTTCTAACTGTTGCTTCCTGACCTGCATACAGATTTCTCAAGAAGCAGGTCAGGTGGTCTGGTATTCCCATCTCTCTCAGAATTTTCCACAGTTTATTGTGATCCACACAGTCAAAGGCTTTGGCATAGTCAATAAAGCAGAAATAGATGTTTTTCTGGAACTCTCTTGCTTTTTCGATGATCCAGCGGATGTTGGCAATTTGATCTCTTGTTCCTCTGCCTTTTCTAAAACCAGCTTGAACATCGGGAAGTTCACGGTTCACATATTGTTGGAGCCTGGCTTGGAGAATTTTGAGCATTACTTTACTAGCGTGTGAGATGAGTGCATTTGTGTGGTAGTTTGAGCATTCTTTGGCATTGCCTGGACCCCTAGACTTCTTATCAACCTGCCTAGGAAATGACTCTCACTCAGAGACTGAACTGAACTGAAAATTTGCTAACTGGATCAGTAAAATCAAAAGAGGAAATTTAGGCAGTTCAGCGCCATGACAATTTTGAAGAGAAAGTAAATCCAACATGTGTGCACACTAGAATACTGTGCTACCAATATTTTCCACATCATTAGAAAATCTGGAAGACAATATAAAGTAGTGTTTAGATAGAAGCTCTTAAACTGATGTCATGCATACAAGGAGTCATCTTTAGAAGTAAGACATAACACATTCTATTTTTTTTCAGTCCTAGAATATTGTGAGTGAATGATGAACCTGTTGTGTGAAAAATGATGCATAATCTCATGATGTTATCTTTCCCCGAATATTATTTACCCTATTGCCCCAGCAGGCAGCGGAAGACCCATCCCCTCAATTCAGTCTTTGACTGAGCTGATCTGCAACTTGCTTGCATTCAAGGGAAGTCTCAGTCCATAACTAGTTTGCGCACACTGCCATGCTATAGATGGCAAGGGTCCCTGAGACTTTGAGGGTTTTCCTAGGCCCTGACTCTGGGTGAATTCTGAACTTCAGTTTTTATCTCTTTAATACCATGCTGCTGCTGAAAATTCCACTCTCTTTCAGCCACACTGTCCAACTTCATAACCTCTTACATGAACATAGCTTAATCTGTAGATGTCTTAAGGGGAAATACTTGGAAGCAAGCATTCAGGTCACTCATCACCGCACTCCAGGATCTTGGCTCCTGAATACTTGGATAGTCCGTGGCTTTTTCTCCTTTTTTTTTCCCCTCTCTCCTTCTCATCTCCCTTCTTTTCCTCCTGCTCATCTCATCTTCCTTCTTCTCCTCCTTCCCCATTCCTTCTTTCTCCCACCTCCTTCCCATCCTCCTCATTTGTTCTCTCCAGATTTGGTAGATTACTTAAACTGTTACTGTCTTCCCTGACCCTCAGCTGTTGCCCTCTCCTTAGCTTCTGGGTGGCTTGTGCTTTCTTGAGAACTGGCAAATGCCCTGAGAGGAAAAGGTAGAGAACCAGTTTCATTCCAATGAACCTCTCTCTCTCACTGGCGCTGACCCTGTGGGTCCTAGCTGCACTGTGTTTCTTCAAAGACCTCAAACAGAATTTCTTTAAACCATAATTAATTTGGTTGCCTTCAAGGTGAAAGCTACTTTGCTACAAATACTCCATTATAACTGAAAGAGGAAATCATCTACAACTTCCAGATAAATCATATTTCCCTCCTTTGATTTCTTACAAACAAATAGACAAACAAACAAACAAACAGACAAACCCGTGGGTCATGGGTACATACTTGAACGTTTCTCAAAATGTGAGATCACTCTTGACTGTTACTAAAAGTCCTTTCTAGAAGCATGTGCAAAATATTGTCTATCATGAGCTAAATAATTATCATGCCTGTCCAAGGCCCAAGAATATGGTGAAGCTGGATACAGTCTGCTGCTGCAGCTAGATCATCAGCAAACCCAACCAGTTTCTGGATGGTGGTCACTAATATGGGAGAGAGGAGATCAGCGAAACCATTAAACACTCCTAATTTACTCTGAGGAATGTAGAAATCAGCAGTGGTACATACAGTTAGAAGTGGAAACAATACCAGCTTTCTCGGAGCTTTACTGTGTAGTTACTTATTAAGTCCACACTCTTCCCCTGTGGCTAAGAGGTTAAAGTGTCTGCCTCTAATGCAGGAGACCTGGGTTCAATTCCTGGGTCGGGAAGATCCCCTGGAGAAGGAAATGGCAACCCACTCCAGTATTCTTGCCTGGAGAATCCCATGGACAGAGGAGCCTGGTGGGCTACAGTCCATGTGGTCGCAAAGAGTCAGACACGACTGAGCGACTTAACTAACTAACTAACTAACAAACCTAAAAGATAATGTAAACTATTACCACTCTCTTGTTGCAGATGAGAATGCAGAGGCCCAGGAAGGCTGAGCTAATTTTAAGGTCAAGCTAAGCTAATTTTAAGGTCAAGTAGGGCTTCCCTGGTGGGTCAGAGGTTAAAGCGTCTGCCTCTAATGCGAGAGACCCAGGTTCAATCCCTGGGTCGGGAAGGTCCCCTGGAGAAAGAAATGGTAACCCACTCCAGTATTCTTGCCTGGAGAATCCCATGGACAGAGGAGCCTGGCAGGCTACAGTCCATGGGCTCGCAAAGAGTTGGACACGACTGAGAGACTTCACAAGCTAATTTTAAGGGTCCCGCCAATGCAGGAGATGAGATGTAAGAAACATGGGTTGGATTCCTGGGTCAGGAGAGAGATGTAAGAAAAACGGGTTGGATTCCTGGGTCAGGAAGATCCCCTGGAGGAGGGTATGAAAACCCCACTCCAGTATTCTTGCCTGGAGAATTCCCATGGACAGAAGAGCCTGGTGGGCTACAGTCCATAGGGTCACAAAGAGTTGGACAGGACTGAAGCAACTTAGCAATGCACCTCAATGATGGTGAGAGCTAGCACTCAGACTGAGGCAGTTTGCCTCCAGAGCCCTTCTCCTTGGCCATCATGCTCAGTGGTCACTGAGAAGACTTCACAAAGATTTGCATTTCCTCCTTCATGTTCAACCTCAAGATCTCAAAGAGAAGAAGAATATTGAAAGGGAGGCCTAGGAATACTCACAACCAATTACTGAAAAGAAGAAAAGGAAAGAGTAAACAAAACCATTTATCCTTCCCCAGAAACAGATTCCCTGACTCTGGAGATGATTCAGTCATACCTCCCAACCAGAAGTGTTTATGGGCCTTGAATCTCCTGGTCTGAAACAAGGGCATTCCCAGAGGAGCTCATAGGAAAAAGAGGTAGCAGTGCCTTCTGTGTTCAAAAGGTAGAGGGGACAGCTAAGGATTCCTGCCTTTCTTGACTTCAGGGAGAGGGAGTGCTCTCGAAGGGAAAAGAAGTAGGAGGACATCCAACAAAAATCAGACAAAAGCATGCTTTTTACAGTTCATTAATGAAGACATCACTTTAATTTTAGCCACATCCATGTATCTTTACCTGTCATTTCCCATACTTGGATTCACATTTTTCATTTAGAAATTTTGTTTTGAAAATTAATTATATCTCGTTATCTCAACTGAAAGGAAGCCTGGCATACTGAAGTCCATGGGGGTCTCAAAGAGTCAGACATCACTGAGCGACTGAATAAGCACAACCACAACTGAACTGCTACTATCAATTGCCACAAGCAGGATGTAATTATAAAATTAAATAAAAAGAAAGCAGCTGTTATTATGGTTAATAACAGAGTTAATAAGTGGAGTTTATGAGTTTGCACAAACATTCCCAGGGCATCCTCCTGGGCAAGGGTAGCCTTTAGAGGAACCTAGAGCAGCAGTGAGGCTGAAGAGATCACTGTGAGAAAGCTTTGGTTGTGCCTGGTTTACCACTGCCCTGTAGTAGCCCCTAGAGCATGGAAGGCTCTTCATAGCAGCCAAGCAACACGCTAAATTCCTCCTTGCAACCGAAGCTCAGGGATGGCACACAGATCAGTACAGACTCACAAACTACTGGTACTACGGATGAAGGAAATGGAATAAAATGTCAGTAATGTTGAGTAAGAAGACAGAATTAAAAATCTTACGTGTACTGATTCACTAGATGAATGGCCTAGATCTGCATTTTCTAATACAGTGGCTGCTAGACAGATGTGATAGTTGAATGCTTAAAACACAATGACTGTGGAGATGTTGCATAGTTGAATAGTTCTTTTATGACTTCATATTACATAATTAATTTGTATTTAAATACCTATATATGGCTAGTGGCTACACTGTAGGACAGCACAGGGTGGAGAATAACCAGTGTGCCATAAAGCCATCTGCTGTATTTCCCCGTAGCAATAAATGGGTTTTCATAAGATCTCACGTCTACTAACAATTTTCAATGCCTTTCTCCATCTGGTTAGATACAGCCGAATGTCAGTTCATCCCCAGCATCTCTAGGGGCAGCTCTGCAGCAGCCTTTGCTTCCTCGTAGATCCCCACACCTTCACCAAGGGACCAAGAGCCTTACCTGTCTTGCTGTCTCACAGATGGGGTCTGAGATGCCTTGATGGTAACAAGCCCTACCTCTGTGGTACTGCTTCCCTCCTTTCCTCCCACCTTTGATTAATGTTGCTGCAGCACTGTGTCGGCCCAGTGCTGTATACTGCAGGGGTTTCCTTGTTCTGGAAGGTACCTGGAAGAAGGGTAAGGCAGCCATGTCAGCAATAGCTGGACAGTGGTAGAACATTTGTCCCATCCCCTGGACACTGCTTTCGATTCCCAAGAACTGGAATTTACTGAATTTTTCAAAGCTATTTCTTTATTACACAGACAAGGCTGCAAAATCGAAAAGACTGCAGAATCAGATAAATAACTCCCTTAGAGGACAATACAAAAAATGTTTTACAGTAGGGCTTGAGTGGTCCTGGAAAGGTCTTGACCTTCAATGGGAGCTAAACAACCAAGCCCAGGGGAGCTCAGCACCCAAGGGGCTTCCACTCTGGAGGCCTTTACTCCGTCATTTGCCAAGTCCCTCCTGAGAGCATAGAGCATCATGGAGCAAAGTAAAAGCACAACAGGCCTCCCAGATCTACCAGGAACAGAGGCTGAGACATGAGGAGCACATTGGAAAAGCAAAGTGATTTAGACAGAGAGAAGTATGATGTACTTGTTACCTATACACTAACCAGAAACTGGCTTTATTTAAAGAGTAAGGGGTACTAGTGTTCCAACAGTTCAAGGACTAAGTTTTCCACGAAAGGAAAATTTCCACTCTAGAACAGATGTCAAAGGTACCCATGTAGTGTGTACAGACATTAATATAAAAATTATAATTTTATATTAGTAATAAAGAGATTTTGAATGAGTTATCTCACATATTTACTCAGAAAAATTAGTTATTAGAATGTTGTCATTAAGCAGAGCCAAAAAAAAAAAAAAAGGATTTATGAAAAAGCCAGAAAAGAGAAAAGAAAGGAAAAAACACACACACACACAAAATATTTGGAAATGGGGAGTTCTGGTTTTTCTTTTCTTTGAAATAGTTGAGCTGGAGGTCATCAAACAGCTAGTCTGGATGGGTTGATCTGGAGAAGTTGAATAGCTAATCCGGTAAATAGGTTTGGCAATATGCGGACACTCCATCAATTCTTTTTAAAAAAATATTTTATTTATTAAGTATTTATTTATTTGACTGAACTGGGCCTTAGTTGTGGCATGTGGGATCTAGTTCCCTGACCAGGAATCGAACCCCAGGTCCTCTGCATTGGGAGCTCAGAGTCTTGGCCACTGGACCACCAGGGAAGTCCCACTCCATCAATTCTTGAAAGTTTAATTGTGAAATGAATATGGCAGCTTTTCTAGGTGTAATAGCTGCCATTATCCTCCCTTTGGCATCTCTGAGTTGTTCAGTTGCTCAGTTGTGTCTGACTCTGCGACCCCATGGATTGCAGCACACCAGTCTTCCCTGTCCTTCACCATCTCCGGGAACTTACTCAAACTCAGGTCCATTGATGCTATCCAACCATCTCATCCTCTGTCGTCCCCTTCTCCTCCTGCCTTCAGTCTTTCCCAGCATCAGGGTCTTTTCCAATGAGTCAGCTCTTTGCATCAGGTGGCCTAAGTACTGGAGCTTCAGCTTCAGCATCAGTCCTTTTGAACATTCAGGGTTGATTTCCTTTAACTGATTGACTGGTTTGATCTCCTTTCAGTCCAAGTTAGTTAAGCCTAATTGAACTACCTTCCACATCAGAATTTCTCAGTTTAACCCCTCCTTCCTTGGCTCGTAATTGTTCCTAAAAGAGCAGATTTGATCATGAACACTTTGTTTCTCTTTGACACAGTATTAACAGTTGGACATCAACATAAGATAATGGTTGTTAGCAACATTTACATAAGTAATCAGACATCTGATAGTGAAGGAGAGCTGTAAATCTGACAGTAGCCAAAGTATCACAGTATTTTGAATTGACTTTGTCTCCTAGACTAGGCGAAAGCATAAGAATCTACATCACTCTGGCAATAGCCAAGTGGCTTTAAACTTTTTGAAGCTGAGTTTTGTTTATGTTTTCTTTGCTCTGCAAAATTTGTAAGTTTAATTGGGTCCCATTTGTTTATTTTTGTTTCCATTTCCAGTACTCTATGCTGCTGCTGCTGCTGCTGAGTCACTTCAGTCATGTCCGACTCTGTGTGACCCCGTAGATAGCAGCCCACCAGGCTCTGCTGTCCCTGGGATTCTCCAGGCAAGAACACTGGAGTGGGTTGCCATTTCCTTCTCTAATGCCATTGCCTTCTCTGAGTACTCTATGAGACCAATCCAAAACGCTATTACTGAGATTTATGTCAAAGAGTGTTCTGCCTATGTTTTCCCCCAGGAGTTTTATAGTATCTAGCCTTACATTTAGGTCTTTAATCCATTTTGTGTCTTTGTTTATGGTGTTAAGAGAAAGATCTAATTTTATTATTATTTTTTAGACTCCACTGGGTCTTTATTGCTAGGTGTGGGCTTCCTATAGTTGCAGCGAGCAGAGGCTGCTCTTAGTTGTACTGTGCGGGTCTCTCATTGTTATGGCTTTTCTTGTGGAAAACACGCTCTAGGTGTACAGGCATCAGTAGTTGCAGAATGCTGGCTTAGTTGCTCCACGACATGTGGGATCTTCCTGGACCAGGAATGCTGTGTATCCTGCATTGGCAGGTGGATTCTTAACCACTGGACCATCTCTTAAGCATTGGACCACCTGGGAAGTCCCTCTAATTTCATTCTGTTACATATAGCTGGTCATTTTCCCAGCACCACTTACTGAAGAGACTGTCTTTTCTCCATCGTACATTCTTGCCTTCTTTGTCATGATGAATTGACTGTAGGCGTGTGGGTTTATTTCTGGGCTTTCTATTCTGTTCCATTGATCTCTGTTCTGTTTTGTGCCAGTACTATATTGCTTTTGTTTTGTTTGCTCTTTCTGTGAAGTATGTTCTGAAGCCAAGGAAGCTGATTCCTCCAGCTGTGTTTGTCTTTGTCAAGATTGTTTTGGTTATTCTGGGTCTTTTGTGTTCCCATACAAATTAAAAACTTTTTTTTCTAGTTCTGTGGGAAATGCCATTGGTAATTTGATAGGAGGTGCATTGAATCTATACATTGCCCTGGGTCATACAGTGACACTGTAACGCGATATATCTTTCCATCTCTTTGTATCACCTTCAGTTTCTTTCATCAGTCAGTGTCTTACAGTTTTGGGAGTACAGGTCTTTTGCCTCCTAAGTTTCCAAAGTAAAACATAAACAAAACAAAAAGAATGAGAACCTACAGAATGGGAAAAAATATTTGCAAATGATACAACCAAGGGATTAATTTCTAAAATACACGAACAGCCCATAGAGCTCAATAAAAACAAAAACAAAAACAGACAACCCAATCAAGAAATGGTCAGAAAATCTAAACAGACATTTCTGCAAATAAGAAACACAGATGGACAACAGGCACATGAAAAAATACTCAACATCACTAATTATTAGAGTAATGAAAATTAAAACTACAATGAGCTATTACCTCAGACTTGGTCTGAATTGCCATCATAAAATATCTGCAAATAATAAATGTTGTTATCTCACCTTTTCATCTGGCCCTACATCATCTATACCCGCTACACTTGTTATGTCTCTGAAAGCCAAGAAGTTCATCCCTTGTGAAGACACTAGCTTTCTTTCACCCCAGCAAACAGATGGGACAATCTGATTTGTGTAACAGGACAAAAGAGAACGAATTCAATTCTACTCCGCAGGCTGGAGCCAAAGACCCAAAGGTGAAGAGGGGTCAGGTTCTGCAAACTGAGATGATCAGGAGGAAAAGCAGCCGGTCCTCGAGCCATTTTCCAGGTGGAGCCTGGAGTAGGTCAGAGATCAGGGAGTAGATGGACAGCTCATCACCAACAGAGAGCCAAGTGGCCCCCTTTCACAATGAAACAGGCTCAGAAAGAGGGCCTCTCACCAAACCTGGATTCCAATTCTTCCCCCATGACCTACGACACCTGCCCTGTCCCTACCCTGGATGACGCCAACTTCCTCGCGCTCAGACCAAGAGTAGTATCTGACGCAAGGCCTTCCTCAGACCCCACATCCAGTTAGGACTTCGTGTTTGCTCCTCGGTCCATGTGGACTTGGGCCGACACAGGCCCTCTTGTTCTAGACTCTGGATTTGTGTAAACGACTTTCCTGATAAAGGTGGGAAATCAGTGGAACGCTGGGCTCCCTCACCCTGAAGCTTGGATGAGGATGGTGGGGGCGTTGGGCGCCAGCTGGGGTCCGTGCTGGGCTGTGTCCCTCTTCTGGGCCCAGCCTCATGGGCAGGGGCAGGGCCCGGTCCCTCAGCCGCTCCTCTCGCCGATTTTGGAGCCCCGTGCCTTCCCTTGAGGCTGCAGGGAGCCGTGTGTCTGTGGTCCCTCGGGCACCCGCTGTCCCTCCACCCCGACCGGGAAACAACCACCACCCCCTGGTCCAGTAGACATGGGCCGACAGTGCTGGGATACAACTGTGAAGACCGTGAATCCGTTCCTCTGGCTGGATGTGGGAGGTGAAAACTAGGTCGTGGAGGGGAGGAAAGCAGGGGAAAGCTCATGAAATGTCCTGATCTGAAGCTGCTTTCAAGTCCGCCTCTTTGGGGACTCAGGTTCCAGCGCTGGTGAGGGTGCTGACGCGCAGCTGCACCCTCAACTGCGCTCGGAGTCCACGCGGAACCAGGTGGAGCCCCGCGGTCTGGGGGCCGGTGCGCACGCGGGCCGCGCCTTCCTCGGGTTGGAGCCCCTGAACCTCAGACCTGAAGGAAACGCAGTGACCGCCACACCAAGAAAAGAAGAAAAGCCACTGCAGGAGGAAACGCAAATGCATCCCCAACCTTGTTACCCTTTACTTCTAAAGGAAACCAGAGACAGACAGACACACAGACAGCATTGCATTAAAGTCTTTCAGCAAGAAGAAACTCTGCCTGCTGTGAGGTGAAACCAAAAACCTCCCCAGACACCTGTTTTCTGGGAAAACCGCTTTTACCCTTCTGTTGTCCAAGGTTAAAATTCATGCTCCATGACCTCTTGAACCAGATAATTTAAAAAGTCAAACAAAAGGCATTTCGGACATTATAAAAGGTAAAACAAAGCTGTCCTTTAAGAAGAATCTCAAGTACTATAAGGGAGGAATACACAACCATGAGGTCTGCGTGGACTGAGCCTGATCCCTCTGTGGCTTTATACCGGGCCTGGTTGGCAAAAGAATTTAATACAGGTCAGGAAGCGAAACTTGGCCAGCGCTGATGTTCAGTATTTTCTTTTCTTTACATTTGTGTCTATACATTCCAGTGGGATGAAACTCCTAGATCTAGAATTACTGTTTCAAAAGGAATACACATTTATAGAGTTGACAGGCCATGCCACATTGCCTCCCCAAACCAGAGGAGATATCCTACATGAGTTGTGATGAACAGCCCTCCTGTTTCCCACACTGATAAAGGTACAGCCTACTAACTAGGTTAGATTTTTGCCCATCTGAGGTCAAGATTTATTATAAATCTGTAATTTTCTGACCAAGGGGGTTAAGAGCCTAACACATTTTCTTTCTTTTTTTTTTTCACTGACTCTTTATTTATTTATTTTTCTGGACAGTGGGTTAGTCTTCCTGAGATTTTCATATTCTAGGTAATTTATTTTTTTCATTTTTTTAAAATTACATTTTCTTTATTAGAGTTCTTCTAGTATGACACACCTGTTGGTATGCACTGTCTATTTCCCTGACAGCTTTGTATGCGTCCTAGCACTCTGTTCTTAAACGACGTATTTATTCATACGTGTTGTGATTTTCTGCCAGTTGTGTATTGCATCTTTTTGGCACCTTTTGCCGTGCTGAAGTTTATTTAAATCTTTGTACGGTTAGCTTACTCTCTTCCAGGGGTCCATGTCCTACTCAGTAAAGCCTTCCTCCTCCCTGTGTTTGCCTCTAATATATTGTTTCATTATCTCAGCCACTAAATACAATTGACTCATTGTTCTTTGTAAGGTATGCTTTCTTTTTCATTTGTAGCATGGATAATCGATTGTTAAAACATCATTTCCACAATGATGAAAAACTAATCTTATTACATGTTGTTGTTTAGTTGCTAAGTGGTGTCTGACTCTTTGGGACCCCATGAACTGTAGCAACCAGGCTTCTCTGTCCATGGGATTCACCAGGCAAGAATACTGGAGTGGGTTGCCATTTCCTTCTCTGATGTTCAGTATTTTTCAAACAGCCAGATGACCGGAGACGTCAGCCTTTGCTGCTCTTCCTGCTGAATGTGAAAGTGTGAGGAAAGTTTTGGACTTCAACTAGACGACTAGAATAAGCCATAGCAGCAGGAACTTGAGAAACCCCTTTGCCTAGGACGACACCAGTGAAGCGATGCTGCAAAAGGAGCACGCAGGTCAGGTGCGTCAGAGCAGAGGGGAAGGCTCTTTGTTCCCAGGTAGGATTAAAGCATCGATCATTTCAAGAGCCGAGCCCAGTGACCGCAGGAGCAGTGAAAAGGGCCGCGGAGGTGCGGAGGTGCGGGTCTGCAGCTGGGTGGGATTTCGTCCACCCCACCCAAGCATCGGGTTGCCTGGGGCTCAGAGACGTCTAACTGCCCTGGCTCCTGCGGTTTCTGAGAAGTTGGAGAGTCAGCGTGGGTGACTGCTGCGCTCAGGCCCAAAGCTGTGTGTTCCTTGTGGGATCCTGAGGTCTAACTGCTGGGATGCTCACAGGGACCTCACTCTGGAGAAAGCGAGGAACGCTAAACCAGGGCCTTTCAGGAACCTCAGTCTCCTTACCTGAGGGATCCTCTGTGCTCAGAGAGCTCTCTTTCTTTCAAAATTTGAGGGCAAGTTGTGTCCGAACATGCTTTTCTTGGATGTCACTAGGTATACTTGACCATATGGTTTCTGTAGTGTAGTGGTTATCACGTTTGCCTAACACGCAAAAGGTCCCTGGTTCGAAACCAGGCAGAAACAGCTTCACTTTATCCCAAACTTTTTGATGTGCATTTTAAATACAAAAAAGCCTGCAAGAATCATAGGAGGAGTTCTGTGACTTCCTGAAAACCTACTCAGCACTACAAACTAGGCCTCCTTTGTCTGAGTCACTGTGGACACTAGGCCCAAGGAGGGCACAGAACAAGACCAACTTCGGGTCACCTTTCAGTTCAGTTCAGTCGCTCAGTTGTGTCCGACTCTTTGCGACCTCATGGACTGCAGCACAACAGGCTTCTGTGTTCATCACCAAGTCCCAGAGTTTACTCAAACTCACGTCCATCGAGTTGGTGATGTCATCCAACCATCTCATCCTCTGTCGTTCCCTTCTTCTCCTGCCTTCAGTCTTTCCCAGCATCAGGGTCTTTTCCAATGAGTCAGTTCTTCACATCAGGTGGCCAAAGTATTGAAGTTTCAGTTTCAGCATCAGTTCTTTCAATGAATATTCAGGACTGACTTCCTTTAGGATGGACTGGTTGGATCTCCTTGCAGTCCAAGGGACTCTCAAGAGTCTTCTCCAACACCACAGTTCAAAAGCATCAATTCTTCAGTGCTCAGCTTTCTTTACAGTTCACCTCTCACATCCATACATGACTACTGGAAAAACCATAGCTTTGACTAGACAGACCTTTGTTGACAAAGTGATATCTCTGCTTTTCAATATGCTGTCTAGGTTGCTCATAGCTTTCCTTCCAAGGAGCAAGCGTCTTTTAATTTCATGGGTGCAGTTACCATCTGCAGGGATTTTGGAGCCCCAAAAATAAAGTGCTACACTCAATATGCCAGCAAATTTGGAAAACTCAGCAGGGGCCACAGGACTGGAAAAGGTCAGTTTTCATTCGAATTCCTAAGAAAGGCAGTGCCAAAGAAGATTCAGACTACTGCACAATTGTGCTCATCTCACATGCTAGCAAAGTAATGCTCAAAATTCTGCAAGCCAGGCTTCAACAATACGTGAACCGTGAACTTCCAGATGTTCAAGCTGGTTTTAGAGGAACCAGAGATCAAATTTTCAACATCTGTTGGATCATCGGAAAAGCAAGAGAGTTCCAGAAAAACATCTACTTCTGTTTTATTGACTATGCCAAAGACTTTGACTTTGTGTGGATCACAACAAATTGTTGGAAAATCCTTCAAGAGATAGGAATATGAGACCACCTGACCTTCCTCCTGAGAAATCTGTATGCAGGTCAAGAAGCAACAGTTAGAATCGGACATGGAACAACAGACTGGTTGCTAACTGGGAAAGGAGTACATCAAGGCTGTATATTGTCACCCTGCTCATTTAACTTCTATGCAGACTGCATCATGCGAAATACCAGGCTGGATGAAGCACAAGCTGCACAGGATTACCAGGAGAAATGTCAATAACCTCAGATATGCAGATGACACCACCCTTATGGCAGAAAGTAAAGCAGAACTAAAGAGCCTCTTGATGAATGTGAAAGAGGAGAGTGAAAAAATTGGCTTAAAACTAAGGTCATGGCATCCAGTTTCATCACTTCATGGCAAATAGATGGAGAAACAATGGAAAAAGATCACCTTTACCATCCGGAAATCCCCTCAGCTCCTCTGGCACGT
Source organism: Capra hircus (assembly GCF_001704415.2). NCBI lineage: Eukaryota > Metazoa > Chordata > Mammalia > Artiodactyla > Bovidae > Capra > Capra hircus. The sequence continues at coordinate 101,627,677 of NC_030810.1, forward strand.
AAATCTCCTCTATACCCTGACATGTAGTATGGCTCTGGAAACCAAGAAGTTCATCCCTCTGAAGCATATTTGGGTTGCATGAGAACAAAATAGACCAAACCCAACTCTTCACCTGAGGTTGGAGCCAAATACACAGACAAAGAACTCCTCTAACTGAGCTGTCAGGCACGAAAAGAGTCCATACACATGCCATTATCAGGAGAGGCATCTGAGCCAAGTCAGAGGTCAGGAAGTAGACAGATCCACCCATCACCCTCTGAGAGCCATTCTGTACCTTTTTCTGATACAGACAGCAGAGGTTCAGAAAGGGAGCTTGACCTTGGCTCTGCTGCACACAACGCTAAAACTAAGCCAGGATGGAATCTAGGGGCAATAGCTGGGAGACTTGCACAGCTTTATTCAGCCCTGAGCCACTGGCAATCACCTCCTTTCCTGCTCTTGGCATCTGAAGAAGTTAATTTTTACTTTTATAGTTTTTACCTGGAGACACTAAACCAGATGCTTTGCAAGATTCCCTTGTGGTCTAGTGGCTAGGATTTGGTGCTTTCACCACCCCAGACCATGTTAGACTTCTGGCCAGGGAAATCTTTTTCTCTCTGGCATGTGTGTGTGCGCCTGGCATGTGTGTGTGCACCTGGCATGTGTGTGTATGTGTGCTCAATCCCTCTGGCATGTGTGTGTGCGTGTGCTCAATCACTCAGGCGAGTCCGACTCTTTGGGACCCCATCAATTGTAACCCACCAGGCTCCTCTGTCCATGGGATTTTCCAGGCAAAAATACTGGAGTGGGTTGCCATTTCCTTCTCCAAGGGATGCCCAAAGTGGGGGTACTGATACTGCTTCTACAATGAGAATTCCAGCGGATAACATCCAAGGGGACTTTGACTTTTCTTACTGAAATGTAGCTTCATTTCCTACTGAAATGGAGAAGAAAAAACATAAAGTTTAGTTTTACTTTATCATAGAGATAAGTTAGTATGTACCTGGTGTGCTAGGTATAAGAAAGAAATCAAGCTGAAAATAAGAATTCTCGAATATTATTAACATGTATTCTAATAATTGACATAAAATCACACAAAATGTTATAGAGAATATTCCTTGTATGTACCACACAGGTAAATAATTTTGGTCTAAAAACTATCTTGCTTTTCAAATACTGTAATAGTATGGAAAATATTAGTAACAAAGTATTCTAGTTTGCACAGTCTTGGATTTATTTTCCCTTCAAATTCTAATAACACTGAACGGCCTAAGTTTTCTATACTGGTTTTACTTGTTTATCAAAAAATTTAAGGGACTTTGCTGGTGGACCAGAAGCTAAGACTCCTTGCTCCCAATACAGGGAGCCTGGGTTCCATCCCCAATTGTGGAACTAGATCCTGCATACTGCAAGGAAGACCTAGTGCAGATAAATAACGCAAATAAAGGAATAAATTAAGAAAAATTTTAACTGGATAAACATTTAAGTTTATAAACTTAAAATTATGTGTTCCAAGAAATTAAATATACTATATAATATATGTTAAATGGAGATGTAGTATTACAATTCTAGAGATCATAATCAATCCACTTAGACTTTGGAGTATCATTTACTGTATGATTCCAACATGCATTTCTCTATTATGTGTCAGCTCAACTTTTGATTTTAAGGTCTATGTTTATCTGAGTTCTTTGACTGATATTAAATTAATTAATGTGTGATCTTTGCCTGTATCATGTATAACCATGATAGAAATGAGAAACATTATTTTCCTATGATGCTGCCTCCTATGTTTATCGATTATAGAATGACCATATGTGAACAGGTTGAGAGGAGGCTCAGGTGCCTTTTATGGGAGATTGGTGACTCTTTCCATCAATGTCACTATAAGAATTGTGGAACACATGGCATGTCTGCTCCAGGAAGTGGGAAGCTGTTGCTGAATGTCTACTGTTTTCCTAAAATGCTTGTTTATGTAATTTAAAAGAAACTGTTTTAGTTCTTAGTTTTCTGCCTACTAAATCTGAAGTCATCCATCTTCATTATGCTTCTCTCATCTCCATCACTGCTAGAACCCTAGGCCAAGATAAGCAGATTAGCTTGGGGAAAACTGCCAGGAACCATTTCTGCTCCTGCTGCACCGCCCCTTTTCAGTGCCTCCAGATGTGAGCTCCACAGGGCAGAGACCTTGAGCTGACTCACTATTCAGCATCTTTCTTCCTTTCCCCTGCCCATAGCAGGGCCTAGCATCTAATAAGTGACTGAGAACTGCTCAGTGATTAAAGGCAACCTAGTGTAATGTCCTGGAAAGGTGAAAAGGAGAAGAAATTAGGTAGATTGGAGAAGGCCTAGAGTATGAGGGACAGAGAATGACAGACAGACAAAGACACACACTGAGAGAGTAGAAAGAATGTCTAAGAACTAGATTTACTGTGTGAAAGCCTGAGTGCTCATGAGATTCAACAGAAGAACTCAGGGAAGGTCAGCTAATAACTCTTGGTACCAGGTCTGCACAAGATGGATTGTCAGGTGCAGAATCCTATTGGTCCTCAAAATTTGTCTCAAATAGGATAATTTTTGCAGAAACAGCCAAACACTGTCAAGGAATCATAAAGACACAGTTATTGGTATTCCAACACAGTCTTGGGTAAGAGGGTGGCCAGTCATTAAATGTGTGTATCCAGATGCCAAAAATGTATTCATAAAGAAAAAGGAAGAACAAATATCTGAGACCAGTGTTTTTTTCCTCTGTCCTATCCATAACTGGAAGTTTAGCGTGAAGCAACTGGAAGTCATTCTGCATAGTCTTCTCAGACTCAAATAAGTAGATCACTACCAAAACTAATTACAATTATTGGAATGCTTTCTAAACATCTTGGAAGTTTAGCTGTTGAACATGTGCAGTAGGGTATATCTGGGTAATGTCCACTTAGACTTTTGTTGTACCTCTGGCTTAACTGAATCAAGAGGGTACCTGTCCTCTTACTAGAGTATTATACAGATGTGTACAAAGTTTGTCATGATGGCAAGAATATGAAGAAAAAAGCTCTTTCATGGATTTGGAAAGATAGAAATACACATTGGCACACCTACTATAAATCAACTTAAAAACAGATAAGATGCCTTCAGTTCAGTTCAGTTCAGTTCAGTTCAGTCACTCAGTCTTGTCCAGCTCTTTGTGACCCCACAGACTGCAGCATGCCAGGCCTCCCTGTCCATCACCAACTCCCAGAGTTTATCCAAACTCATGTCCATTGAGTCGGTGATGCCATCCAACCATCCCATCCTCTGTCATTCCCTTTTCCTCCTGCCCTCAATCTTCCCCAGCATCAGGGTCTTTTCAAATGGGTCAGCTCTTCGCATCAGGTGGCCAAAGTATTGGAGTTTCAGCTTCTACATCAGTGCTTCCAATGAACATTCAAGACTGATTTCCTTTAGGATGGACTGGTTGGATCTCCTTGCAGTCCAAGGGACTCTCAAGAGTCTTCTCCAACACCACAGTTCAAAAGCATCAGTTCTTTGGTGCTCAGCTTTCTTTACAGTCCAACTCTGACATCCACGCCTGACTACTGGAAAAACCATAGCCTTGACTAGATGGACCTTTGTTGGCAAAGTAATGTCTCTTCTTTTTAATATGCTGTCTAGGCTGGTCATAACTTTTCTTCCAAGGAGTAAGCGTCTTTTTATTTCATGGCTGCAGTCACCATCTGCAGTGATTTTGGAGCCCCCCAAAATAAAGTCTGACACTGTTTCCACTGTTTCTCCATCTATTTACCGAGAAGTGATGGGACCAGTTGTCACGATCTTAGTTTCCTGAATGTTGAGTTTTCAGCCAACTTTTTCACTTTCTTCTTTCACTTTCATCAAGAGGCTCTTTAGTTCTTCTTCACTTTCTGCCATAAGGGTGGTGTCATCTGCTTATCTGAGGTTATTGATAGTTCTTCCAGCAATCTTGATTCCAGCTTGTACTTCATCCAGCCCAGCATTCCTCATGATGTACTCTGCATGTAAGTTAAATAAGCAGGGTGATAATATGCAGCCTTGACGTACTCCTTTTCCTATTTGGAACCAGTGTGTTGTTCCATGTCCAGTTCTAACTGTTGGTTCCTGACCTGCATACAGATTTCTTAAGAGGCAGGTCAGGTGGTCTGGTATTCCCATTTCTTTCAGAATTTTCCACAGTTTATTGCGATCCACACAGTCAAAGGCTTTGGCGTAGTCAATAAAGCAGAAATAGATGCTTTTTCTGGAACTCTCTTGCTTTTTCCATGATCCAGCGGATGTTGGCAATTTGATCTCTGCTTCCTCTGCCTTTTCTAGAACCAGCTGGAACATCTGGAAGTTCACGGTTCACATGTTGTTGAAGCCTGGCTTGGAGAATTTTGAGCATTACTTTGCTAGCATGTGAGATGAGTGCAATTGTGTGGTAGTTTGAGCATTCTTTGGCATTGTCTTTCTTTGGGACTGGAATGAAAACAGAGCTTTTCCAGTCCTGTGGCCACTGCTGAGTTTTCCAGATTTGCTGCCTGGCATATTGAATGCAACACTTTCACAGCATCATCTTTTAGGATTTGAAATAACTCAACTGAAATTCCATCACCTCCACTAGCTTTGTTCGTAGTGATGCTTCCTAAGGCCCACTTGACTTCACATTCCAGGATGTCTGGCTCTAGGTGAGTGATCGCACCAATGTGATTATCTGGGTTGTGAAGATCTTTTTTGTACAGTTCTTCTGTGTATTCTTGCCACCCCTTCTTAATATCTTCTGCTTCTGTTAGGTCCATACTATTTCTGTCCCTTACTGAGCCCACCTTTGCATGAAATGTTCCCTTGGTATCTCTCATCCTCTTGAAGATATCTCTAGTCTTTCCCATTCTATTGTTTTCCTCTATTTCTTTGCACTGATCACTGAGGAAGGCTTTATCTCTCCTTGCTATTCTTTGGAACTCTGCGTTCAAATGGGTATATAGTTCCTTGTCTCCTTTGCTTTTGGCTTCTCTTCTTTTCACCGCTATATGTAAGGCCTCCTCAAACAGTCATTTTGCTTTTTTGTATTTGGAGTGACAAAAATCAGATTTACCCTCCTGCTTGAAATTTCACCCTGCCTTTCTTGCCTGCCCCCACAGGAAAAAAAGGAAAACATATAATGTCAGTTTCTAGACACAGGAAAGAGGACAACACAAAAGAGGACAGCTGAGAATCAGCTGAGAATGAGAAACAAGGTGAGTCCTGCCATTGGCCCACATGACTGCTTTAAGAGCATGTCCAGGTTGGGCATGAGAAGGGTAATCTGAGACCAGCTCTTTGGATTGTTGAGAGGAAGCTGAGTTTTGGTGGAGAGCAAGGCAGGTAGGGTTCAGAGAGCAAAGGTCCAGTGATGGAGAGAAAAGGATATCCAGGGATACTAAACAGTCTCCCTGAGGTACTAAACAGAGTTATTCTAAGAGCTCACTTGTGGAGAATTACCTGAGACCAAGAAAAGAAATTTTGGTTCAGATCATGGAACAGTGCTTGGTGTTCACATGGGACAGGCAATTGTTCTCACTGCCATCAGCCAGACTAGACTATTTATATAACTCATAAGCCTTAGGGCAAGAACACAGCTCTAGAATAATCAGCCCTACACTGACCTGAAAAAAATCATAAAGCAAGATCCAAAGAGATCAAACTGTTTGCAAGTCACTTAACTGTACCCAATACAAAACTCAAAATAATTCATAGGAATATCAAAGTAGCTAGCATCCAGAAAGGAAAATTTGATAATGTCCAGCATCCAAACAACAACAACAAATGTCAGGCATGCAAAGAGGCAGAAAAATACGATGCAAAAGGAAGAATATAATCACTCAGCCAAAAGTGACCAGAACTGACATGATGAAAAAATCAGCAGAGAGAACTTTAAACAGTTACCATGACTATGTTGCATATGTCCAAAGAGTTCATTAGAAATGTGGAACATACAAAAATGGCAAAAAGCAAACTTTAGAGATAAAAACAATAACATCTGTGAATCAACAACAATTAGACATTGCAAGAAAAAAAATTAAGGAATACAAAGCCTTGAACCACTGAAACTATTCAAAATGAAATGGCAGTAATTTTTTTAACTGACCATATTAATAGCATCACTGAATGGTAGAGCAACTTATTTATTTTTTTTTCAAGGATTATAAATCTATATAGTTTTATTAAGACAAAAAACTGACAGTGTTGATATGAAGTTTACATTTAAACAAAAGTTTTCACAGAAAGCTAACACATGCCTAAAAACTGCAATGGAGTTCTAGAAGCAGATCAAGATGATGTCAACAACGGATGGATCTCATGACTCAAGACAGCGTTTTGGATTTTAGTTAATTCTTAGGATTAAAAAATTTGTTTTGTTTTAAAGTGAACCACTGCCCCAGTATGAAGATTTATCTTCTCTGACACCAGGGCTTTTGAAATCATTCAACTCTTGAACTTGTGCTGTCAGTGACTGAACCCTGCCACCAATGGTTTCAAAGTTCAAAAAACAGAGGCTCCAAGAGTTTTCCACCCTATGAGCACTGGCCCTTGTCTTTCCCTACTCACTTACCTCCTATACCACTCTGCCTTTCCCTAAATACTTCACCAGTGGCTTGGATGGAGAAGCTGATATTTGTAACTTCACAATAGGAAAAGAAAGGGTCTTCTTGTCAGTTTCATGAGTAGCACCTCTAAGACAGAATGATCTGCCTGTGTATACACTCCAATAAGACTTTTCCTCCTCAACCAGTTTCTATTCCCCAAACGGCAGCTTTGGTAGCTTCTTATCCCTTTGTTGGGAACAGCATTAAGCTCAGGCAGGGAATACTTTGGCTTGTAAACTTCAGGCATTCACAGCTTTTAAACAGTCTCTCACAGCCCTCATGTAGGTTGCCAATGACATTTTTTGAAAGGATGCAGTATTCTGGACACTGAACCCAATCATCATTAGTCGTTCATTCCTCTGTTTCACCATTTCCCCAAATTTTAACAAAAATGATCCTAACCCATCTCCCTTCTTTCCCACCCCACCCCACCCACCCCAAATAATACACCAGTAATAGCCAAAAACTACACACATGCTACGCTGTAAAAATGCGAAGTTAACCCTATCGGGAAGAAGGCTGTGTGGTTTGTGGAGATGCTCTTTGAAGATCTACAGTATCTCCTGCTCTCCCACATCCCTTTCTACGTTTTGTCCTTCATAGAAGGCCCTTTGCTTTTTTCTCAGCAAAGTTCAGAACGGGTTGCCTTGAAACCTTGACCCTCCTTCCCCTCCCCCGGGAGGGGTGTGCAAACTGTACAAAGCCACAAGGAGCGGCTTTGAAGCCCTGGGCTGCTGTAGGGCACAGAAACTATACTGGCTCTTCAAAGGACATCTTCTCAAGCCACCTTCATGGTGTCAAGACAAGGAGAACTCCTTCCTTCCCCACTTGATACCCAGTCAGATGTGACAGGGGCTGGTATTCAAGAAAGTTAATTCTTATCATCTTTTTTGTCATCATCCTCTGAGGGGTGAGAATGCCACGTCAGCCTTTCCTCATAGAAGGATATGACAACCTGTGGGCACTTGACATCAGCTTCCTTGGCAGGGACCAGATCAGCCTCATCAGAGTTCTTCCATTTCATTAGGAGCATGAGTTCTCCACTGGAGTCCATAGCTCCAATAATCTGCTCTGGTTCCAAACCCCGGGCAAAACCTCGTGGCTCTTCTGACTCTTTTTTCTTCTTCTTTGGTTTGCTCTCCTCCCCCTTATCTTCTGAATCAGAATCAGCTTTGCACTTGCCTCCCTCTGATTTATCTGTCTTGAAGTGTGCTGTTTTCTGTGACTGCAGAAACTCAGCAATGAGGTCAGGGCAATCCAGGTTCTCTTCTGGTTCCCATGTGTTATCCTCATCTGAGAACCCCTTCTACTTTAGGAGATACTCCACTTTACCCTTTACCACTCAATGGTCTAGAACTTTTTCCACCATATATTTTTCTTCCTCTTCTTCTAGCACCTCCTCCACTTTCTTCTTGTTTTGTTTTTTCCCCATAGTGCCTGCCAGCTTTCTGGTATAAAGGATGACGCTGCTCGAGTCTTGCAGTCACAACCCTCCCTACGCTGGTTCGAGCGCCCAGGCTGTCCTGCCCATCCTCTTCCCAATTTACTATGTTTCCTCTCCAGCCCAATCCCCCAGCCATCCACCCAACCCACATAGCATCGTTGGTCTACTCAGGCCGAAGGGTGACCCGCAAATCGGTAGAGCAACTTTAAAAGGCCTAACATAAGAGAGTATTTGGAGTCTCAAAAAATACCAGGAGAAATTTTTTGAAGGAAAAAACTGAAGAAACCCAAGAGGACACACTCCAATCATAATGAAAATTATAAACCCACTCATCCAAGGAGACAAATGAACTGTGAGCACAAGGAACAGGAAGAAAACTGTGCCTAGTCACAGAGTAATTAAACTGCTCCAATCCATTATAAAAGAAAAAAAGATGTCCAATGAGCCAGAAAGAAAATACATAGTACATTCAGAAAACAAAAGTAAAAATTATGTCAGATTTCTCATCAAAAACAATGGAAGTGAGAAGACAGTGAAGCAACATTTTTAAAGGACTGAGAGTGAAAAAGAGTGTAATCCTATGCCTACTGACCCCCTTCCCAAATCTCTTTGAAAGTAGAAGTTGAATGATGACATTTATAGACATACCCATGCTTAAAGACTTCGTCACCAGAAAAGCCACACAGCAAGAGAAGTTAACGGAGCCCTCCAAGGAGAAGGGAACTCACATGAACTGGAATTCCTGATGGACACAAAGGAAATGAAGGAAAAGAGACATGGTCTATGCATGGGAAACATATGATTTTTTATCAATTAAATCACTTTAAAAACATGGGGCAGGTTTTTTTTTTTTAAGTAATAACCTTGGATGTGGGATTCAAAACATATGCCAAGTAAAATACAGGACAACATAAGCATAAGGGCAGGCAGGGGAGAAATATGAGGAAGTGTGCCATCCCTTGAAGGCAGGCTGTGCTAAGTTACAGATGTATGTATGCTGTAATGCCCAAAGCAGTTGCTGAAATAACAAAATATTTACACCCAATAAGTCAACAAAGGCAAGAAAAAGGAATTATATACAAACCATGTAAAGGCTATGACAGAGCAATTACTCTTCCAGGAGTCTACCCTGTAGCCATGTGTGCAAGAATGATGACTGTCACAGGAAAAGCATAGAACCAAAGTAATTACAAAAGTATATGGAAACCCATGGTGGATTCATGTCAATGTATGGCAAAACCAATACAGTATTGTAAAGTAAAATAAAGTAAAAATAAAAATAAAAAGAAGTATATGGAAAGGGATAAATAAAGTCTACAAAAACAGTGAAAGAAACTTCACTGGTGAAAGGAGTTTACAGGGTAAAGATAATAAGCCTGCTCTTTCCTGAATTCCAGGACTCCCACTGACCTGCTTTCCTCCAGAGACTCTTTCTGAGGATCAGTGACTATCTGGATATAGGCTCTCGTGTTTGTGTGTACAAGACACAAGAGAAAGGACTGTAGCAGTGGAGCTTGGGAACGGTGTACAGACTAGAAATGATCAATCATACATCACTTAAACTCCAAAAGGCTGAGACACGTCCCTGGGTGGGCTTGAACCACCAACCTTTCGGTTAACAGCCGAGCGCGCTAACCGATTGCGCCACAGAGACTCGACACCAGTTCGTTTTTGGTCTCCATAGAGTGACTCACTCACTCATCCCCGCAGAAAGCAAGCAAAGCTTCAAAGGTAGGCGAAGCCACCTGCCTTTCTCGGGAGAGCAGCTCGGTCTCCAAGCCTCGGGCCATCGGAGAGACGGAGTCCACTCAGTGATCGTTCCCGTTGGAAAGCCGGGCGTCGGGCGATTGCGAAGGCAGAAGTGCAACCGAGCGCCCCTGCCACGCGTTACTCCACACCCGCCTCAGATGCCAGCGCCCGGACGCCAGGCCTGAGCCGAGGGGGGCCCGAGGGAAGCTGAACCCGCGGTGGACTCAGTGACGGCTCCGGGTTTGCTCCACCTTCATTCGGCCATCTGCACCTTTGGGCAGCGGTTTAGTAGGTGTGGTCCGTGTGGCTTAACGGGAAAGAGATCACATCCAAAGAGGAAACGTGAAAAGGAGCGAGAGCAAGCAAAGACATGGATGAAACCTGCCGGCAGACCTTCCAGGAAGTCTGTGAAGAGGCTCGGGCCAGATCCTCAGAAAGAAAAACTGCTTTTTTAACTAGCAAATTGGGGAGGAAGAATCGGAGAAGAGCATGAAAGAGAGAAAAGCACGAACTTCTGTAAGTGTCCAGAAATAAATTAGTGTGGATTTATTTATGTCGAGATAGTTACCTGAAGTCCTGTTGTGCACTGTGCTTGTATGGTGTATAGTGCTGTGTTGTGGTGGCAGCAACCTCGGTTCATATCCAGGCGCTATCAAGTTAGTGTCTATAACGTCTTTTCATTTGCTTTTTTTTTTTTTAATTGGCATATAGTTGATTTACAGTGTTGTTAGTTTCAGGTGTACAACAAAGTGATTCAGTTACACATACATTTTTTTCAGATTCTCTTTCTATATAGGTTTTTATTACAAAATATTTTATTTATTTACAAAATATTGAGTTTAGGTCCCTCCCTGTGCCAGAGGTCCATATTGGTTATCTATCTGATACACAGTAGTGTATATAAGTTAATCTGAAACTCCTAATTTATCCCTCTTTCTACTCTTTTCCCTTTGGTAACCAGCAGCTTGTTTTCTACATCTGAGGGTCTATTTCTGTTTTGTATATAATTTCATTTGTATCATTTTTGTTTTTGTGTTTTAGTTTCCACATATAAGTGATATCGTATTTGCCATCTTACTTCACTCAATATGAGAATCTCCAGGTCATCCACGTTGCTTCAGATGGCATTATTTCATTCTTTTTTTTCCCTTTACGGTTGAGTAATATTCATTTTGCTTTTAATTCCAGCACAAGTTATGCCACTTAGCAGTGGTTGGAGAGCAGTTTGCTGCTGGCCTTGCATTTGTATTCTGTGAGGAGTAAATCCCACAGCACACAAGTGGGCTGGTCAAAGCAAAACCTAGGTCAACTTCTTGTCTCACTGTTGAGCAGAACATGTTCCGAAGTAGAAATATTGCCTCTCAAGTAGCTTTGTCTGTAGCTTGCACTAATGAAATGATATGGTCAATGACTTTTTTTCTGTAAAAGGTATTTCTAATATCAGTAGTTTTTTTTTTTTTACACTAAAGGAAAATGAGTTTTCAATGGGTTTACAATAAAATGCAAACTAGTCATCACAGTTTACAGCAGCTTGTCTCCACCCACCATCCACTGATTTCTATGGAAACAGTAAATCATTGAACTATACTCCACACTGTGTAAAAAGCACACATCTTTAATTCATAGGCACAATTTGTGAACTTGAGCAAGTGTAATCACCACCCAGACGAAGTTATAGAAAACTGCTACCATCCTAGCAATGTCATTTGAGACCCTTTCCAGGCAATTCCTACACGGCTGCTGCTGCTAAGTCACTTCAGTCGTGTCCGACACTGTGCGACCCCATAGACGGCAGGCAGCCCACCAGGCTCCGCCGTCCCTGGGATTCTCCAGGCAACAACACTGGAGTGGGTTGCCATTTCCTTCTCCAATGCATGAAAGTGAAAAATGAAAGTGAAGTCAGTCAGCTGTGTCCAACTCTTAGCAACCACATTGACTGCGGCCCACCAGGCTCCTCTGTCCATGGGATTTTCCAGGCAAGAGTGCTGGAGTGGGGTGCCATTGCCTTCTCCGAATTCCTACACAAGATCACTTAATTACTAATTCTGAAGTCTATTGCAATCATGTACTGTTGCCTGCTTTTGAAACTCAAATGAATGTACATTTTTTGTTACTGACTTTTGTTTCATGAAACATTTTGTTCACTAAACATATTCATACTGTTATGTATATCACTTATTAATTTTGGTATTATTGGAGCAATTCTGGTGGGTTTTTTGGTGTTAATTGGTGTCCTTGATGAATATTCTTGGTGTTTTGATGAATAATCCATATCAATATTTTTGTATACTTCTGCATTCATGGATGTACTGCAATTTTGGAGTCATGGAGTAGGTACAAGACTAACTTTATCAGAAATTGCCAACAGTCTTCTAGAATGATTTTAAACTGACTACTACAGATCCAATTGCTCCACAACTGTCAGCATTTGATGTACGAATTCTTTTAAATACAATCATGCTGCAGGATAATGATATCTCCATGTAGTATTAAGGTTTATTTCCCTGATGAGTAAAAATGTCAAGAATATTTCCTTATAACTTTTGGTTATTAAAATATCCATCTTTGTGATCCAGTAAGACCCTGGCTTAGGCTTCCCAGGAAAAGGAAATCAGGTCCTGTGGTCCATCACTGCAGTGCAGATGAATCCTTCAAAGCATCCCTTGGAGACACCCAAGCTTGGGGAGTTCCCAGGAGCGGCTGCTTCAAATCCAATGATTGGCCCACCAAAAGCAGACTCACCCAACCTCTCAGGCCTTTGCCATTTCCACCCACTCTTCAGTAGAGTGAGGGTGGATTATATTTTTAAAATATTCTCCTTCAATCCATTCATTCACATTCATTTCCCTGAGCAATTTGAGTTTCCAATTCATCTCACTACCACAAAGGGAAGACTGTTATTGTTGACATAAGCAGAAAGTATGTGTAAAAATCAGTACCAGAATATCAATAGGATGGTGATCCAGGGAAATGTCCTGACTCTCCAGCTGCTGCTGTTTGGAATCCCTGTGGTCTCCATCTGGTAGTGGGCACATTTTCCCTTTTCCCTTGGACACTCACTCAGAAGACCTGTTAGGATAAATGTTATGTCCACTGTAGGGCAAGAGCTGAGTGAGGAAGAGGGGGTGGTGGATGGGGGTGGGGGTGTGGAACAAGCTTGCAGAGGGAGCAGTAGATGAGACAGCACAGTGGCTGTGGGTGTGTGTGGCTCTGGAAGAGTTGATGAAAGGCAGTCACTCTGGTGGGTGAGAGAGTGTGCTTTGCCTGTGTGGGGAGGGGCAGGAGAATTGGGAGACCTCTGCTAGAATTACTTTGCAGAGAGTGATTTGGTAAGGGTAGAAGGGCGAAGGGTGACCCTGAGTGAAAGACGGTGGCCCTCGGGGTACGTGCTTATAGTTAGCTGGCAGCAGAGATACCTGATCTTGAAGGGGCTTTATCCAGGGCAAAAACTTGTCCATTGCTTTCACATGGTGCTCAACTAACTCCGTGATTTCCTTACTAGTGGGAAACTCGACTTCAGAATTTCTGCTTGATGATCCCTAGATAGTAAAATGTGTATATTCATTTAGGTGAGTTTGAAGAAAGGACAAACTTAATCTGTGGGGTGGCCATCAGAATAGCTTAGAGTGGCAGGGGATGGGTAGGCATTACTTGGAAAATGTATCAAAGGGCTTCATCGTATATCAAAGTGTATCTTCCATACTTCCTTGATAAAAATTTTTCTGCATTTTGATCCTGGTGATGATTTCACATCAAATAGCTGTTCATTAATGGTTTGTGCATTTTGTTCTGTGATCACACACCTTAATAATTTCTTTTTTGGATAGAATTGGCGGTCACGTTTCGGAGAACCCAATGTAGACCATTACGGGGTTTAAGAAAAGAAAAAAACAAGGAGATGCCAGGTGTAACCTAATGCCGTGACTCGGATTCGAACCGAGGTTGCTGCGGCCACAACGCAGAGTACTAACCACTATACGATCACGGCGCACCACAACCCAAGCTTTGACAGTTGTCCTTAATCTATGTCATTTGACATAAAATGATTCCAATCACTGCACTGCTTTATTCTTGGAAACTTTACTCGGGTGTTCGTATTCTCTCTTTCACTGGCTTCCGTTTTCTTCCTCTCAATTCTGATACATGATGAGAAAACAAAACAAAATCAAAAACCGATTATCATCACCCCAGATCCGGCACGTACCGTCTGGGAAGTCTGACTGTCCTCGTCCCCACCTCGCCGGCTTCTTTCCCGGCTCTTCGCGTTTGTTCCTTGGACCACCCTCCCCACCCGCTGGTTCCAGCTCTCGCCTCACCGACCGCGGCCGAGCGGAGGGAGGGCAGCGCCAGCGGCTCAGACGGTCTGGTGAAGGCGGAGCAAAGAACAGAAGAAATACTGGAGCCCAAGCGAGTGTTCAGCTTCCTTAGACCCATACCTATCCTCCCGGCTCAGGCCGGGGGCGTTTCAGGGGCGCTGTTTCTGCGAGGCGAGGGGAGCAAGGGGCAGCTGGGGCAATCGGCACCCAAGGGGCTGAAAAGAAGGTCATTTGTATTGAGCTTTGAGGCGTGATTGTTTAGCGCCTTTGCCTGTTAACCGGAAAGTTGGTGGTTCTAAGCCTACCCAAGGATAACTTTCTCCTTGTACCTTTTAAGTAAGTACTCCAAGGCTTTGTGGTCCTTTCTACTCTGCTCTTCCTTTCCAAAAAATGCCTCCTTCACTACCCTTCTGTCCCTCGTTTCTGGACCTAAACCAAGAGCAGGTTGCCCAGTCGGGGTCACTGGGAGTCCAGAATATCCTGAAAGAGTGCAGCTAGCAACTTTATCTCTTCATGTTTCTCCTTTTCGGTGCACGTTATAAACCCTACAATCTTCTGTTCTTTAAAAAAAATCTGTCCCATATTTCTAAGAGATTTAAATTTAAAATCTTCCATTTTTCCTTCATCCGTTTGTGTAAATCCAGATTTCCAGCTGGTGTCAGTGTTGTACTTCCTGGAGGACTCCTTTAACATTTCTTGTAATGTAGCTGATGAAGTCTTTAAGCGTTTTTATGTCTCAATTCAATTCAGTCTCTGTCTTCTCCTTTTCTTTGCAACCCCATGGATTGCAGCATGCCAGGCTTCCCTGTCCATCCCCAACTCCTGGAGTTTGCTCAAACTCATGTCCATCGATCCTACCATGTCATGACATCCTACCATGTCATCCTCTGTCGTCCCCTTCTCCTCCTGCCTTCAGTCTTTCCCAGCATCAGGGTCTTTTCCGATGAGTCAGTTCTTCCCATCAGGTGGCCAAAGTATTGAAGCTTCAGCTTCAGCATCAGTTCTTCCAAAGACTATTCAGGGCTGATTTCCTTTAGGATGGACTGGTTTGATTTCCTTGCAGTCTAAGGGAATCTCAAGAGTCTTCTCCAACACCACAGTTCAAAAGCATCAATTATTCAGCACTCAGTTTTCTTTGTAGTCCAACTCTCACATCCATACATGACTACTGGAAAAACCATAGCTTTGACTAGATGGAGCTTTGTTGGGAAAGTAGTGTCTCCACTTTTTAATATGCTGTCTAAGTTTGTCATAGCTTTTCTTCCAAGCAGCATGTGCTTAATTTCATGGCTGCAGTCACCATCTGCAGTGATTTTGGAGCACAAGAAAATACAACCTGTCACTGTTTAGATTGCTTCCCATCTATCTGCCATGAAGTGATGGGACAAGATGCCATGATCTTAGTTTTTTGAATGTTGAGTTGTAAGCCAGCTTTTTCACTCTCCTCTGTCACTTTCATCAAGATGCTCTTTAGTTCCTCTTCACTTTCTGCCATAAGGGTGGTGTCATCTACATATCTGAGGTTATTGATATTTCTCCCTGCAGTCTCGATTCCAGCTTGTGCTTCATCCAGCCTGGCATTTCACATGATATACTCTGCGTAGAAGTTAAATAAGCAGGGTGACAATATACAGCCTTGATGTACTCCTTTCCTAGTTTGGAACCAGCCCATTGTTCCATGTTCAGTTCTAACAGTTGCTTCTTAACCTGCATAAAGGTTTCTCAGGGGACAGGTAAGGTGGTATGGTAGTCCCATCTCTTTATGAATTTTCCACAGTTTGTTGTGATCCACACAGTCAAAGGCTTCCTTTGACTAAAGTCTTAGTCAATGAAGCAGAATTAGATGCTTTTTCTGGAATCCTCTTGCTTTTTTTATGATCCAAAAGATGTTGGCAATTTGATCTCTGCTTCCTCTGCCTTTTCTAAATCCAGCTTGAACATCTGGAAGTTCTCGGTTCACATACTATTGAAGCCTAGCTTGGAGAATTTTGAGCATTAGTTTGTTAGCAAGAGAAATTAGTGCAGTTGTGCAGTGGTTTGAGCATTCTTTGGCATTGCCTTTCTTTGGGACTGGAATGAAAGTTGACCTTTTCCAGTCCTGTGGCCACTGCTGAGTTTTCCAGATTTGCTGGCATAGTCAGTGCAGCACTTTCACAGCATCATCTTTTAGGATTTGAAATAGCTCAGCTGGAATTCCATCACCTCCACTAACTTTGTTTGTAGTGATGCTTCCTAAGGTCTACCTGACCTTGCACTCCAGGATGTCTGGCTCCAGGTGAGTGATCACACCATCATGGCTATTGGGTCATTAAGATCTTTGTTGTGTAGTTTTTCCGTGCATTCTTGCCACCGCTTTACTGTTTTTATTATGCCCATGTTTGCATGAAATATTCCTTTGGTATCTCTAATTTTCTTGAGATCTCTAGTCTTTCCCATTCTATTGTTTTCCTCTCTTTCTTTGCATTAATCACTGAGGAAGGCTTTCTTATCTCTCCTTGGTATTCTTTGAAATCTCACCTCCAACAGCCAGCCCCAGGTCAAGTGCCCTGAGGTCCAGACTCAGTGACATTTAGGAACTCAGTGCAGAAACTCTTCTGCATTGGATCTTGATGCAAAATACAATTCTGATCTGAGTAGGAAGAGGAAGTCTCCTGTGAGTACAGATGCAGAAAGAGTTTTCCCTGACCGGGAGTCGAACTCAGGCCACAGAGCAGCTCCCACCAGGGAGCTGTACACAAAACATGACTTAGCGCCTCCAAGTGAAAATTGAAAGTGTAAAAGATGAAACCAGAGATGCAGAGAACAGGAAATTGCCCAGCAGACCAGAGCTGTGTGCAGCTGTGCAAGGCTCCCAGCCCTTGACCGGCTGCTCATCGCCCTTCAAATCCCCTTTCCTGGGGGATGCTTCTGTTTCTGAGACCAGGTCACAAAGTATCTACTGAGTCCCTCCTGGTCTAGCTCTAGGGCTGTGTGCTGCCTTGCTGCTCTCTTTGTGAACCTCAGTTTTCCACCGAGGCAGGCGGTGACTTGGCTTTCAACGGGTGATAAGCGGATCCGTCTACCTCCAGATCTCTGACCTGGCCTCGGGGCCTCTGATGACCGCACGGGTACCAGTTCGCGGAGCCTTAAATTCTTCATTTCCGTGACTTTGGCTGGAGCCCACGGTGAGACCTGGGTGCGGTCTATTTTCTTCTACCAGGAAAATAAGACTGCTCCTCAAGTGTGCTGAGGGGGAAAAAGCAAGTGAGCTTCACGGGAATGAGCTTCTTGGTTTTCAGTGACAATCTGTAAACATGTGAAAGATCCAGGAGCCCGACAAGGAGCCGGAGGGGTTTCCGGACGTAAAGGTGACCCGAAGTCAGCCTTGTCCTTCCCCCGCTGGGATGAACTGGGCCTGGACTCCGCAGAGGCTCGGAGCAGAGAAAGAGGGCTGCTTTCTTGTGCTGAGTAGACTTTCAGGTGGTCACCAACTCCTTCTACAGCTGCGTCAGCTGCCTTACCCCGTGCCTTTCGCGCCTTTTCGTTTTGCCGATGAGAATGCAAATCTCAGGGGAAAAAAGCGATTTGCTTCCGCCTGGTTTCAAACCCGGGACTTTTCACGCGCGAGGCGAACATGATAACCACTACGCTATGGAGAGGGGACACTCGCTGCCGCTAAACACTGTATCCAGGAAAACCCAAGGTTCTGCAGCCACTATCCAAGCCACCAACTTTTAACACTCATGCAGAAACCTTGGAGCCCCAAGCTCTCTCAGGCACGGAGACGGCGGCTCCCGAGGGCCCTGCTTTAGGGTTCCTCCTCTCCCCTGAAGTGAGGCCCCTCGGGCCCCCTCAGACTGCCTTCGGGGTCCCGCACCCAAGGCAGAGTCCTCATACCCTCAGCTACGCGCCCGAGAGCAGAGGTCGCCCCCGCCGACTCCCCAGCTCCCGGAAGCCGCAGGAGGCGAGGGGGTGGGTCCGAAGCCCAGGAGACCTTGAAGCCCAGCAGTGTGGACGCCACCCCTCCCGGGCTGCGGACCTCAATGGCCTTTTCACGGCGCCGGCCGTCAGCGCTCTGGGCTCTCAGGAATGATCAACGCTTCCAATCCACTCAGAACCACTCCCCGCTGCTCCTTTACAGCTGACTCCTGTGCTCTTTCTCTGCAGCACTTCTCCGGTGTCTTCTTGGCAAAAGGGTGTCTCTTTGGTGTTCTCTAAAACTTCACCCCGCCGTCCCTGGGTGGGATCGAACCACCAGCCTTTCGGTTAACAGCCGAACGCGCTAACCGATTGCGCCACAGAGACAATGACACAAAGTGTTGTTTGCCTCTGCATGGAGTAGATACTTCCCTGGTGGTTCAGACGGTAAAGCGTCTGCCCGCAATGCTGGAGACCTGGGCTTGATTCCTGAGTCAGGAAGATCCCCTGGAGAAGGAATGGCAGTACTCTTGCCTGGAAAATCCCATGGACAGAGGAGCCTGGTAGGCTACCGTCCACAGGGTTGCAAAGAGTTGGGCACGACTGAGCAACTTTATTTACTTACTTACTCATTCACAGGGTAAGACCTTTACCCCAGGGAAAGGGTGCCACGTCCTTCCCCCTACCCGCCACAGATGCCAGCGCCCTCAGAGATACCGGGATCCAGGGCTTGGACCCTCCGGGCCTGAACCGAATGAGATCCAAGGACAGCATTGGTACCTGGTGGGCGCCAATGATGGCTCTTGCTGTATCCTCGCCTACACTCAGTGAATGAGAGTTTGTCCACCCTGGCAAAGGCCTCCGGGGCCGAGGTTTTGCTTAGGTTTCCTGTGTCCGCCAGGCGATTTCCACCAGTGCAGAGGTCCAGTGATGGTCGCCCTGTGTCTGCACCCCTGGGACAGGGTTTGGCACTCACCAGGACACTCTAACACTTGGATGGCTACATTGTCGTCTTTAGCCCTTTGTCCCATGAAGGCCCCTGAGGACATATGGAAAAGTTTTCAAAGTGAACAGTTCTTTTTAAAAAGCCTTTATCCCAGCTATTTGATTTACCAGCATCCCATGGGGCGGGCCATGGAAAAGCTTATTGGCCACCTCCGATCGGATGGAGTTTGGATAGCCCAGCTGGGTAGACTGCATTCTGTGGGGTCCACCTGGGAACGGGAAGGGGTGGGAATTGAAAACCAAGCAGGGAAGGTGGGTTTGGGAGGAGGGCATGGAGACCTCCCAGGAGGCTTGGGAGAGAGGAGCATTGTCTCAGTTCCCATAACAGAGTGGGGAAGGAGGCAAAGAGCTCTCCCCAAAAGGAAAGCAGGAGGCAAGGGAGGTGGGGAAGTAGGGGAGAAGAGGGGGGAAGGGGAGGAGAGGAGAATCAAAGAATTTGTGCTTCCACCCATCCCTCCTCCCTCTCTTGCCCTCTCTCTCCTACTTGCTCTTCTTTCCATCTCTACAACTGAGAAATCCTGACACAAACACATCTGAGAAGAAAGACCCAACTAATCTGTGCTCAGAAGCATAAACTCTTGGTTGTAAGAATCGTTCTGCCCATGTGTGGTCTTAGACAAACAAAGAAACTTCTTGTACCTCTCTTCTTTCTTCTGTAAAGTGAAAGCAATAAGACCATTCTTCTTCATTCTGTTGTCAGATGTACCTGGATTTAGAAACTATTGTATCAAGAATGTTATAGGCAGTGAAATAACATTGTTGTCATTATTCTCTGAATCTTTTGACAACCCCTACCCTTATTTATTTCATGTTAAATTACCTTGTTGCTTCTAGAAATTTCTGTAAACAGAATCAAGACACTGGCTGCTGTGACTGCTCTTCTTCACCAATTCTCTGATTGCAGGTCTGGAACCAATATATGTGCTGGAGGAAATGGGAAGAACACACATCTCCACCCAACACAATCTGACCTCACCTGATTCCCTCCTTGCCCCTTGTCGGAGCACGGTTTTCCAGGCATCCTGGCTATTCTGTGATCTCTCAACATATTTTCCATGGATATCTTTTCTTCCTATATCAGTCAGATACCATTTCTGATCCTTGCACTTATAAACTTTGGAAGGTCAGTCTGCCTGGAATGCAGGAGACCCGGATTTGATCCCTGGATTAGGAAGATCCCCTGGAGAAGGAAATGGCAACTCACTCCAGTACTCTTGCCTGGAGAATCCATGGAGGGAGGAGACTGGTAGGCTACAGTTCATGGGGTCGCAAAGAGTAGGACACGACTGAGCCACTTCACTTTCACTTTCAGGTTCTCCTGGAAGAGCTCTTTGTGTTGTTTGTTACCACTCAACTTCTTCATTATACAAAAAAGTTTCATCTTCTCACCCCAAAACTATGAACTTCCTCCTCATAAAAGAACTTCCCCTTTGCCTCCTTATTGCTTGAGTCAACCTCTGTCCAGTCTCTTGGAACAAAATAAGTCTTCAGGCAACACTGGGCTTCTTTCTGACTCTGTTTTTTGGCCATTAAAACAGATGCTACTTTTTCTGTTCTGTGTATTGGATGAGGGAAGAAATGACACTGAGTAAAAATGAAGAAGGAAAGACTATTACTCTGGGCCATAATGTGGATTTATACCTATTATTCATGTAAATATTTAGTGTAAAGGTATTTATGTACATAATACTGTCTACAATGTAAGACAGCTTAGATACACACCTTCTATGATCCAGCAATCAGTGCTCTTGGGTGCCTTGATTTTGTGTGCTTTTTAAAAAATTGTGAAGTTTCCGGATCTTGATATGTTAATTGGAATTAAATTGACTTGACCAATCTAGTATATCATGAGAAATGCTGGCCTGGAAGAAGCATAAGCTGGGATCAAGACTGCTGGGAGAAATATCAATAACCTCAGATATGCAGATGACACCACCCTTATGGCAGAAAGTGAAGAGGAACTCAAAAGCCTCTTGATGAAAGTGAAAGAGGAGAGTGAGAAAGTTGGTTTAAAACTCAACATTCAGAAAATTAAGATCATGGCATCTGGTCCCGTCACTTCATGGGAAATAGATGGGGAAACAGTGGAAACAGTGTCAGACTTTATTTTGGGGGGGCTCCAAAATCACTGCAGATGGTGACCGCAGCCATGAAATTAAAAGATGCTTACTCTTGGAAGGAAAGTTATGACCAACCTAGATAGCATATTCAAAAGCAGAGACATTACTTTTCCAACAAAGGGCCGTCTAGTCAAGGCTATGGTTTTTCCAGTGGTCATGTATGGATGTGAGAGTTGGACTGTGAAGAAAGCTGAGCACCGAAGAGTTGATGCTTTTGAACTGTGATGTTGGAGGAGACTCTTGAGAGTCCCTTGGACTGCAAAGAGATCCAACCAGTCCATTCTGAAGGAGATCAGCCCTGGATGTTCATTGGAAGGACTGATGCTGAAGCTGAAACTCTAGTACTTTGGCTACCTCATGCGAAGAGTTGACTCATTGGAAAAGACTCTGATGCTGGGAGGGATTGGGGGCAGGAGGAGAAGGGGACGACAGAGGATGAGATGGCTGGATGGCATCACCGACTCGATAGACCTGAGTTTGAATAAACTCCGGGAGTTGGTGATGGACAGGGAGTCCTGGCGTGCTACAATTCATGGGGTCACAAAGAGTCAGACACGACTGAGTGACTGAACTGAACTGAATCTCACAAAAAATGCGTGACTGCCTAAATGTCAGAGTCCTGCCTTGTGGCCCCTGCGGCATGTAGTTGATTTGAGTCACCCCAGGTGAGTTTGAATTTGGCCTGGTTTTTCTGAGTGTTTTGTTCATTTTTACTTATCTTGTAAATCTAACAAATATACACTTGTAAAAAAAAAAAAAAGAAAGACTACCCTCCTATGAGAAGTGTGAAGAAGAATAGAATTCTCCAGCTCCACTCTCACTGGACTGCTGACACACTTTATATATTACACATAAGAGATGGTGGTGGCTTTGGAGGTAATCCATGCTATGTGACCAAGGGAAATCCCACCTCCTGACAACCATCTGCCCTCTCTGGGCTATGGTGAAAGGGTGAAAGCAAAGGAAAGGAAAATAACACTCTTATTTGGAGAAATTTTACCTCAGGATGGGACACTGGCAAATGGAGGCAGAATACGTGGTTGATCATGGAGACTTCAGGGGCTCTTCCATGGGCAGAAACCCAAAGTGGATTTTACCTCATTTTCTGAGGTGCAAGTGAAGTGAGAGAAGTCAATCAGAGGAGCAGAAAGAACTCAAAGGGGATGAGCACCCACGCCAGTCAACAGTGTACAAGTCGGGTTGGGTCCCTAGAAGAACTGCCTTGGGATTACCAGCCAGATGGATGGAGCCTAAAGAAGCCCTTATTCATTTCTGGCAACAAAGAGCAGGTATCTTTCAAAGGGGTTCCATGGTGTAACGGTGAGCACACTGAATTCTGAATCCCATGATCTGAAAACTGGGTGGGACCTTTCTGGTTAATTAGAACTAGGACAATTTTTACTCCCCTAATAGGACCTGCCTTCCAGCTCCCATGTCCCCCAGCAGCGTGGTTCACACGGGCCCGATGGACAAGTGTGGGACCAACCCAGGGCATCCTCACTGGACCCAGGTGGCTCTGCACATCCCTGGCCATCAGAGGCCCGGCCCCTGCCCTCCTCTCTACCCCCGCCCAGGGGAGCAGCGACCCAGCCAGTGCCTCCCTCCCGTCGGGTTACCCAGGGTCTTGGGGGCAAGAGGGAGAGGCTGCACCTCCCAAGTCCTGCCCCGCGAGGGGGCTTCACACCACACGCCTTGTAGTCGCTGACCAGACAGGATGGCACCTTTCCGGTACAGGGTTCCAGACCTGCCTGGGAAGAACTATGTTTGATTCAGGTTCTCTATTATCCCAAATATTAATTGACCCTATCCCAGTTTATGAGAAGAAAATGGCAACCCACTCCAGTGTTCTTGCCTGGAGAATCCCAGGGAGGGGGGAGCCTGGTGGGCCGCCGTCTACGGGGTCGCACAGAGTCGGACACGACTGAAGTGACTTAGCAGCAGCAGCAGGGAGAAGGCAATGGCACCCCATTCCAGTACTTTTGCCTGGAGAATCCCATGGACGGAGGAGCCTGGTAGGCTGCAGTACATGGGGTCGCTAAGAGTCAGACATGACTGACTGACTTCGCTTTCACTTTTCACTTTCATGCATTGGAGAAGGACATGGCGACCCACTCCAATGTTCTTGCATGGAGAATCCCAGGGACGGGGGAGCCTGGTGGGCTGCCGTCTATGGGGTGGCACAGAGTCGGACACGAGTGAAGTGACTTAGCAGCTTAGCAGTTTATGGTGATTTTATTTAGAGTTTCTTGCTCCTAAGTCTCCGTTGGGCATGCAAAACTGATGTTCGGCTAATATTTGAACCTTGACTCTTGGAAATCTCATCCATTGGTCCCAGCTCAGCCTGAAAGAGGCGTGTGGGTTGCAGATTTGGGGATCTGAGGAGACTCCAGGTCCCTGACCCACGGGCCAGGGTGCTCCAGGACCAAAGGGGAGAGGAGCCATTGGGAGTTTGGAGCCGGACCGGGTCCTCCATCCTACAGTTACTGCTCCACCAAGAAGACTTCCCACGATGGTGAGCAGAGCAAAACAATTGTGTCCTCTACTGCTTGGGAGAAAAATATGGATGAGGCCTGTGATGGACTTGAATAGCAACTTAAAGTGTTCCCTTCTGGGTGCAAAGGAGAACTTCTCAGATTCTTATATTTTGGAACCTTCAGTGGTTAAGGAAGGACTCAGTGACAGAGTTGTCTTTGTTTGTTAAGTCGCTCAGTCATGTCTGACTCTTTGTGGCCCCGTGTACTGCAGCACAGCAGGCTTCCCTGTCCATCACCATCTCCTGGAGCTTGCTCAAACTCATGTCCATTGAATTGGTGATGCCATCCAACCATCTCATCCTCCGTGGTCCCCTTCTCCTCCTGCCTTCAATCTTTCCCAGCATCAGGGTCGTTTCCAATGAGTCAGTTCTTCCCATCATGTGGCTAAAGTATTGGAGCTTCAGTCTCAGCATCAGGCCTTCCAATGAATATTCAGGACTGATTTCCTTTAGGATGGACCGGCTGGATATCCTTGCAGTCCAGGGAACTCTCAAGAGCCTTCTCCAACACCACAGTTCAAAAGCATCAATTCTTTGGTGCTCAGCCTTCTTTACAGTCCAACTCTCACATCCATACATGACCACTGGAAAAACCATAGCTTTGACTAGATGGACATTTGTTGGCAAAGTAATATCTCTGCTTTTAAATATGCAGTCTAGATTGGTCATAGCTTTTCTTTCAAGGAGCAAGAGTCTTTTGATTTGATGGCTGCAGTCACCATATGCAGGTCATTCATTTTTTTAATGTAAAAATGTTGAATACATATAAAGAAGAAAATAAGCCATCATCCATAGTCCCACCTCCTGGAATGAACTACTGTTACCATCTTTACATATGTTCCTTCAAATCTATTTTTAAATTTCCAAGTTTTAGCAAAAAGTGCGTGGGTGCATGCTCAGTAACTTCAATCCTGTCTGACACTTTTGGACAGTATGGACTGTAGTCCACTAGGCTCCTCTGTCCATGGGCTTCTCCAGGCAAGAATATTGGAGTGAAATATTCCAGGGGATCTTGCTGCCCCAGGGATTGATCCCAGATTTCCAGTGTCTCTTGCATTGGCAGGTGGGTTCTTTACCATTAGCATTACCTGGGAAGCCCCTGAAGTATGTATGTTTATTCTATAAAATTCAAATGATGCAGAAAATACAAATATGTAAAATTTTGAAACATCTTAAATTCAAAAGTAACTTCTGTTAATGTAGGTAAATGTTGATGGAGTCATTTATGCATATCAACAGAGAGAATATATACAAATAAACTTTTATATTTGAGCTCTTATAGGTTCTATTCCTATTTTAAAGTATTCCCATTTAATAGTGTATAAATTCAATGGAAAAACACAAAAATAAAGAAACCGTTGAACTTTCGACTTGTTTACCTTAAGAGAGATACATTTCTTTTGTGTGTGTGTGTGTGTTTGTAATAAAGTTTTATTAAAGTATAAAGGAGATAGAGAAAGCTTCTGACATAGACATCAGAAGGGGGTAAAAAGAGTACCCGATTGCTAGTGTTAGCAATGGAGTTATATACTCTCCAATGAATCCAAAGAATGTCTGGAGGTTGTAAAGATCTCACCAGACCTACTCCCATAGTTTACATTTTAAGATAACAGAATTAGCCAGAAGGTTCAATCCAGAGACTGTCCTCAGGCAGGATACATTATTACATAATCCTTGTAAAGACAAGACCTATTTTTAAGTATTTACGTATTTAAAGTATTTTAAAGTATTCCCAATTAATAGTGCACAAATTCAATGGAAAAAAACAGAAATAAAGAAACTGTTGAACTTTCAACTTGTTTACCTTAAGAGAGGTACATTTCGGAAAGAACTCTAATGCTAATAATAATAACAACGATTATAATTTAATCAAGCACTTAAAATTTGGAATAATTTTTCTCATTACTTAAAAAAATATAATTTCTTAAGATATAATTTTAAAATAATACAATGTATCCATTTCAAGTTTGATGACTTTTGACAAATGAATGTACCCATGGAACCACTATCCAGTTCAAGAACATCTCCAGCACTCCAAAATATCCCCTTGAGCCCCTTTGCCATCAACCCCCTGCCACTCCCTGTCCCAGGGGCTCAGTGATCTAGTTCTTGTCACTAGGGATTAGTTTGCCTCATCTAGTAATTCCCATAGGTGGCTCTGCAGAGTATGTACTTTTTTCATCACTCAGGGTGATGTTTTAATCCATATCATTGCCATATGTCAGAAATTTGTTTCATTTTATTGAAGGGTATCATTCCTTTGAATGAATATATCACAACTATATTAACCTCATGATGGACATTTGAATGGTGTTCAATTTGGGAACTATTATGAACAAAGCTACTATAAACAAATCCCTTCTGTGGGCATATATTTTACAAATTCCATGTAAAATTTTTAATTCTTTAATACGAATTTATTTTGCAAATGGATGCTACATTCATAAAGAAAATAATTATTGAAATGTTTAAAAAATTAACTCAAATGTTACAAAAGACTGAAGTACCAGCTTATCTTTGATTGTTTCTTACGGAACATACTTAATATTAGCCACATGCTGTGCCAGCTGTAGTACTTGATTATCTCATTTAATCTACACAACAGCTTTACGAAGTACTTATTATTTCTTTCACATGACACCTACAAAATTGACCTAGCAAACTGGAGTTGACCCAAGGTCAAATGGAAGGTTAGTGGTGGCATTAGGACTAAAAGGAGGCCCCTCAGATGTTGGGCTCATTACATTTGGGCTAAATGTTCTCTGCTGTTCTTGGTTTCCTATCTACCTTTTGCCCCTGATCTGTGTGCTTGAGGTTGACCCTGGCAACCAGCATTTCCAAGTCTTTCTTGCCCACAGAATCCAATAGGTGCAGCCAAACAAATTAGATCAAAAGGGAGAGAGGAGGAAAGTGAATGATAAAGGTTACCTGCCATATCAGCAAATAAAGGCTGATCTAGGCACCAGCCACTACCAACCTTAATGAAGTGAAGTGAACTGAAGTGGCTCAGTTGTGTTTGAGTCTTTGAGACCCCGTGGACAGTAGCTTACCAGGCTCTGCCATCCATGGGATTTTCCAGGCAAGAATACTGGAGTGGGCTGCCATTTCTTTCTCCAGGACATCTTCCCAACCCAGGGATCAAACCCGGGTCTCCTGTATTGCAGACAGACGCTTTACCGTTTGAGCCACCAGGGAAGCCCTTAATAAGTATGTTAAAAAGAAATCTGCTGTTCGAGAAGGAAATGGCAACCCACTGCAGTATTCTTGCCTGGAAAATCGCGTGAAGAGAGGAACCTTGTGGGCTACAGTCCACGGCATCACACAAGAGTTGGATATGACTGAGCATGCATGACTGAACACAGACTGTGGGATCTTAGTTCCACAAACTCTGGCCCACAGCTGTGAAAGCACCAAGATCTAACCACTAGACTTCCAAGGAATTATTGTCACATCTTAAGGTGTCAGTTACCTGGGTGTAAACTTTGTCGAAGCACTTCATTATATGTGTACTTGAAAGATGCAAGCGACTGGATTGTAAATATTCTCATCACAAAAAAGAAAGGAGAAATAATGTGATGGGATGGAGGTGCTAGTTAATGCTCTGGTGGGAATCATTTTGCCATATATAACTGTATCCAATCAACATGCTGCACACCCTAAACTCACAGTGTTATATGTCAATTATATCTCAATAAAGCTGGAGAAAAAATTTATAAAAAAAGAAAGAAACCTGCCTGTTACATCTTTGGAATCCATCAAAAGCCAAGGGGGACACGCTCCAGTGCCGCAAGTTCAAGTGCTACTCAGCTGGGGAGGAGGAAGGACTGCTTACTCACTGGTCACCTGCCCAAGGTTGTCTGCTTTGGCTCCAGCAGCTGGTGGGAACTAGACTGGCCTTCACCAGCACTAGGAGGACTGGGTCCCTGCAGGCTCCCACTTCATCCTCATGAGGTGTTTCGATGAGGAAATCACCAAGGATTTCTTCTTTTCCCCTAATCTATTACCACTTCTCACTGTGTCTCTTTCAAGACCATTGTTGGGTGCTGACTGGACAGGGCTTGAAGGAGACGCTGCCCTTCTCCTACTGGTCTCTTCTGGCCCAGAGGTTACTGCCCGCGGGATCAGAGCCAGGGGGCCGGGAGGGAACCGGCTCTCTCAGAACCAAAAGTCGCTGCGTGCACCCAGGTGCACTGCTCACCTGCACCTCGCCGGCTCCGGGCAATTTGAATTTGTGCCCCCTCCAGAGCTTCTCCACTGGCTCCACACGAGGTGTGGGGCTCTAGACCTGGTGACAGGGGCTGCCTGAGGCAACCTGGCCCTGCCCCTGACCCTGGAAGACAGGTCAGAGAGAGGCCAATATTGACCAGGCCTGCCAAGAGAAGTCTCAATCGTGGCCCAGCCCACACACTGGAGGTTAAAATTCTCAAACCCTCAACTTTTAACGGAGCTAGATCTCGAGTTGAATCCATCTCCACGCCTTTATGAGGAAAGTTAAGGGAGGAAATCAGACCAAGAAAAAGATTATGTGTATCAAAATGTGCAACTAATCAAAGAAAAATAGGATTTTTTGACAAGTTGGCAGTATGGTATGAAGGACTGGTGTCAAAGAGAAGTGTGTTTGGTCTGAGCAAACAGAGCATCAGATAAGATGGGAAAATGCCCTTGTCACAGGGGTGGAAGGGGAAAGACCCAGAATTTTGCTTGGAGCCCTGGGGCCTTCCCTGATAGCGTTATCCATTGAGGCCATCCACTTTCCTGAATCCGCGGTCCTTAGTGATATTTGGGAACCCACGCCTCAGTTGGGGGCCTCCTCATCCCCCTCTTTTTTTCTTTCTGAAGACAGAATCCCAAAGGTTTCAGCACTCTGATGTTTGCTTTTCAACTATCAAGCTACCCTAAAGCACCTGGGCCTTGCTAATTGAACAAGTAACTGACCAGAAGCAGTTCACTGACTTGCCTGAACTTCAAGTTTGGGAGAAGAGTGGAGGGCGACAAGAGCAGCTTGTATGGCTCCTGAGTGAATTCAAAGCTCTGATCATTTCTGAGAGCCAAGGCCACCGACTCCCTGCATGATGAACAGGGCAACCCAAGTGTGGGTCCACAGCACTGGAGGAGCAGGGTCTACACTGTTGTGCGACAGGCTCCCTCAGGTTCAAACAAAGATAACCCCACTCCTGTAGCTTCCCAGAGCTGAGGCATCCACTGGGCCAACTGCTGCTCTCAGGGGCATAGCAGTGGGACTGGAGACTCTGCACTGGGTGTGGGATCTGGAAGCCAGACTCTGGGTGCTCAAGGGTCCTGGTTTCAGGAGGAAGGGAGGAGCCCTAGAGCAGGACCTCTTGGGAGCTGCAGTCTGACATATCACTGGTGGTTCCAGGTTCATTCTTCAGTTTGAAAGACTGGTGACCAGGAGAAGGTGGGCAGTACCAGAGGTTTACATGGACATAGATATCATCAAGCAAAATACAGGCCTTGTTTCCATAGTGTAGTGGTTATCACATTCACCTCACATGCGAAAGGTCCTGGCTGGAAACAGAACTTCCCTTTTCCTGAGATATACATTCCCATTCAAGAAATACAAAGCAGGGTGGAAGTTGTGGCAGCAGGTGCACTTATATTTTCCTTGGCCCAAGAAACGGGGGGACAGAAAAAGAAAGGAAAAATGGTTGTCTGAGGAGGCCTTAGCAGTAGCTGAGAAAAGAAGAGAAGCTAAAGGCAAACGAGAAAAGGAAAGATATACCCATTTGAATGCAGAGTTCCAAAGAATAGCAAGGAGAGATATGAAAGCCTTCCTTAGTGATCAATGCAAAGAAATAGAGCAAAACAATAGAATGGGAAACACTAGAGATCTCTTCAAGAAAATTAGAGATACCAAGGGAACATTTTGTGCAAAGAAATGGTATGGACCTAACAGAAGCAGAAGATATTTTTAAAAGGTGGCAAGAATACACAAGAACTGTACAAAAAAGATCTTCATGACACAGATAACCACAATGGTGTGATCACTCACCTAGAGTTCGAGGTCAAGTGGACCTTGGGAAGCATCACTACAAGCAAAGCTAGTGGAGATGATGGAATTCCAGCTGAGCTATTTCAAATCCCAAAAGATGATGCTGTTAAAGTGCTGGACTCATATGCCAGTAAATTTGGAAAACTCAGCAGTGGCCACAGGAAAAGGTCAGTTTTCATTCCAATCCTGAAGAAAGGTAATATCAATGAATGTTCAAACTACTAAACTATTGTGCTTATCTCATATTTAGCAAAGTAATGCTCAAAATTCTCCAAGTTAGGCTTCCATAGTATGTGAACCAAGAACATCCAGATGTTCAAGGTGGATTCAGGAAAGGCAGAGGAACCAGAGATCAAATTGCCAACATCTTTTGGATCATAGAAAAAGCAAGTGAATTCCAGAAAAACATCTACTTCTGCTTTATTGACTATGCCAAAGCCTTTGATTGTGTGGATCACAACAAACTGTGGAAAATTCTTTAAGAGATGGGAATACCAGACCACCTTACCCATCTCCTGAGAATTCTGTATGCAGGTCAAGAAGCAGCAGTTAGAACATGACATTAAACGATGGACTGGTTCCAAATTGGAAAATGAGTATATCAAGACTGTATATTATAACCCTGCTTATTTGACTTTTATGCAAAGTACATCATGTGAAATGCCAGGCTAGATAAAGCACAGGCTGGAATCAAGATTTCTGGAAGAAATATCAATAAATTCAAATATGTAGGTAATACCAACTTTATGGCAGAAAGCAAAGAGGAAGTAAAAAGCCTCTTGACGAAAGTGAAAGAGGAGAGTGGAAAAGCTGGCTTAATACTCAACATTCAAAAAACAAAGATCATGGCATCTAGTCCCGTCACTTCATGGCAAATAGATGGGGAAACAGTGGAAACAGTGAGAGACTTTATTTTCTTGGGCTCCAAAATCACTGTAGACGGTGACTGCAGCCATTAAATTGAAAGACAATTGCTCCTTGGAAGAAAAGCTATGACCAGCCTAGATAGCATGTTAAAAAACAGAGACGTTACTTTGCCAATAAAGGTCCGTCTAACCAAAGCTATGGTTTTTCCAGTAATAATGTGCGGATGTGAGAGCTGGACTATAAAGAAAACTGAGTACCAAAGAATTAATTGATGCTTTTAACTGTGCTGCTGGAGAAGACTCTTGAGAGTCCCTTGGACATCCAAAAGATCAAAGCAGTCAAACATAGAGGATATCAGTCCTGAACATTCATTGGAAGAACTGATGCTGAAGTTGAAGCTCCAATACTTTGGCCACCTGATGTGAACAGCTGACTCTTTGGAAAAGACCCTGATGCTGGGAAAGCTTGAGAGCCGAAGGATAAGGAGATGACAGAGGATGAGATGGTTGGATGGCATTACCGATTCCATGGACATGAGTTTGAGCAAACTCAGGAACTAGTGATGGACAGGGAAGCCTGGAGTGCTGCAGTCCATGGAGTCGCAAAGAGTCAGACAGGGCTGAATGAACTGAACTGAAGAAATTTGGGAGGAGTTCCTTACCACCTGAAAGCCCAATGGGCCCTACAACCAGCCCTCCTCCTTTCTCTGCTCTGAGTCAGCTTGCAGAACAAGCCACAGTCTGAATCCAAGGAGGGGACAGGACAAGGCTGACTGCAGGATACTTTTACCTCCTGATATCCCTTCACCTTTTCATCTGGGCCCTACAGTGTCTTTACTGGTGACATCTATTATCTCTGTGAAAACCAGGAATTTCATCCCTTGTGAAGAAACTTAGCTTTGCATCAGCCTGGCCCACATGTGGGACAAACAGATTTGAGGTCAGAGAACAAAAGGGAACGAATTCAACTCTCCCCCAGGGCTCGAGCCAAAGACCCAAAGGTGAAGAAGGTCAGGCTCTGCAGATTCAGCTGGTCGCAGAGGAAAAGCAGTTGGTCCTCCTGCCATTATCAGGGGAGGCCCCGGAGTCAGGACAGAGTTCAGGGAGTAGATTGACACGCTCTTCACCGGCTGAGAACCAAGTGGCCCCTGCTTCACAAGGAAATAGGTTCGGAAGAGAGCTTGACCTCTCACTAAACCTGGATTGCAGGTCTTCCCCCACGATCTGCGGCGCTTACTTTGACCGGCCTAGGATGAGGCTGAACCTCTGATGGAGGTGTGAGGCAGCCGGTGTTGCGCTTTGTCTTGGGCTGCGTCTCTCTTCTTGGCATTTCTTCGGTGGCAGGGGATGGATCCCTCCCTTCAGCGCGCTCCAATCGCCGACTCTGGACCCCCACCCCGTCCCCTGGTGCTGCAGGGCGCTGTGTCTGTGGTCCCTCGGGCGCCCGCTGTGCATCCACCCTGACCGAGAGAGGACCACTGCATCCTCGTCCAGTCCAAGTGGGACGGCAGCACGCCGGACGCGACAGAACGACGACGAACCCGCTCCTCTGGACGTGGGAGGTGAAAACTAGGACCTGCAGGGGAGGAAAGCAAGGGGAAATCTCATGAAACGTCCTGATCTAAAGCTATCTTCAAGTCCGCCTCTTTGGGGACTCAGACCTCCAGACCGCACTCGGAATCCACGCGGAATCAGTCGGAGCCCCGCAGTCCTCGGGGCCGGTGCGCACCCTGGGTGCGCCTTCCTGGGTTTGAGCCCCTGAACCTCAGACGGGAAGGAAACGCAGTGACCGCCGCACTAAGAAAAGGAGAAAAGCCACTGCTGGAGAAAACGGCACATGCATCCCTAAACTTGAGAAGCTTTATTTCTAAAGGAAACCAGAGACAGACACACAGACAACATTGGATTAAAGTTTTTCAGCGAAAAGAAACTGCCTGCTGTAAGGTGAAAACCGCCTTTACCTCTCTGTTAAAATTCACTCTCCATGAAATGTTGAACTGGAAATTTATAAAAGACAAACAAAAGACGTTTCAGGCATTGTCAAATGTAAAGCAAAGCTGTACTTCAAGAATAATCTCAAGTTTGATGAGACAGGAATGAAGACTGTCAGATCTGCGTGGACCGTGCCTGGCTCCTCCACGGCTTTGTGCGGGGCCAGGTCGGCAAATGAGTGCAGCAAATGACCTGAGCCTCAGCCCTTGCTGCACTTCCTGCTAAACGTGAAAATGTGATGCAAGTCTTGTATTACCTCAGTGCCTCCTGAGGAACCCCTGCCCCTAGCCCCGCCCAGTGCCGGATGGCGCCATAGAAGAGGTGCTGTGAAAGGGCTGTGAGAGAGCGCACGGGTCAGGCGCATCGGAGCAGAGGGGAGGGCAGGTCAGAGGAGAGGGCGTGTCATTCGTTTCACGAGTGGAATTTAAAGCATCGAGCTCGCTGCCCGCTGGCGCCATGAAAAGGGACTCTAAAGCGCTCATTCGCAGCCTGGAAGGGCTGCGTCGACCTTGCAGGACGTCGGGCCTCCTGGGGATCAGACTCACCTAACTCCCCTGGCTGCTAGGGCTCCTGAAAACTGAGGACTCAGCGGGGGCAACCTCTGCGCTTGGGCGCACAGCTGGCACACAGGGACCTCGCTGCTGGAGAGGCGTGGAACCCTAAATCAGCCCCTTTCAGGAACTGCAGATCCTTACTTGATGGATTGCCTGTGTTTCTAGAGTCCTCTTCCTTTGAAATTTGGAGGTCAGGTGTGTTCAAACATGCAATTCTTGAACATGTCACGACGCAAGTGACCGTGTGGTTTCCGTAGTGTAGTGGTTATCACGTTCGCCTAACACGCAAAAGGTCCCCGGTTTGAAACCGGGCGGAAACAACTTGACTCTTGCAAGCTTTTAGATTCATATTTTAAACACAAAATGAAGGCCTGCTGCGTGGAGTGAGGCTTGGAACTTCAGCTTCACCGTCAGTCCTTCCAGTGAATATTCAGGGTTGATTTCCTTTCCTGACTGGTTTCCTCTCTCCTTGACCAGCATACAGGTTTTTCAGGAGGCAGGTAAGGTGGTCTCGTATTCCCATCTCTTGAAGAATTTTCCACAATTTGTTGTGATCCAAACAAAGGCTTTAGCGGAGTCAATGAAGCAGAAATAGATGTCTTTCTGGAATTCTCTTGCCTTTTCTATGATTCAATGAATGAAAAATGGAGGAAAAGAATAGAACAAAATTATTCGGAAAAATATATGGAAAAAGTTAAATAGAGACTACTACTAACAGTGGAAGAAACTTCATTGGTAAAAGGAGTTTACAGGGTGATGATGATGAGCCTACTCTTTCATGAATTCTAGGATTCCCAGTCAACCTGTTTTTCTGCAGAGATCCTCTCTGCGGATCAGGTACTATCTGGTCGTACGTCCTTCTGTGTGTGTGTGTGTACAAGACACAGTAGAGTAGGGTAGTAGTGGAGCTTGGGAGAGGATGCCCAGGCTAGAAGCAATCCTACATCGTTTACATTCTAAAATAGTGAAAAAAGTCCCTGGGTGGGCTCTGACCACCAGCCTTTCGGTTAACAGCCAAGCGCGCTAACCGATTGTGCCACAGAGACCTGAGAAAAGTTTATTCCTCCCTCGCACCAAAAGCAAGCATACTTAGGGACCTAGGCAGAGCCACCTGTGTTTCGCAGTATGCAGTTTTCGCCTAATAGTGTGTCCGTAGCATGGCATTTCTCCAGACAGCTGGAGAGATGGAGTCCACTCAGCCTTTTCGTTCCCATCGGGAAGCCGAGATGTTCCTAGGGCAGACGGTCACCTGAGCGCCCCCACCGCACATTGCGCCCAAGAGACGCCCCGAACTTGAGCTGAGGGGCCCCCGAAGGAAGCTGCTGGCTCTTGGTGTTTGCTATTCCTTCATCCGACCATTTGTGCTTCTGGGCAGAGGTTTAGTCCGTGTGGTCCATGTGGCTGCAGCTGGAAAGAGATCAGTTTGTCGTGATCCACACAGTTAAAGGCTTTACCTGTCTTTGGACTTCGGGAAAAGAAAGGTGTGAGGCCGGTGAAAACATCCCAGGAAGGACAAGAGCAGGAGAGAACAGAGAATGAGCCAGAAGAGAGAAAGGGACTGGAAGGCAGGGGAGCGGGCTGGTACAGCGGTGGGAGCCATCGCTGGGTTGGGGCATCACAGCGCCTCACTCAGGAGCTGCGCCCACCCTTTACTGAGGTGTCCAGGAATCCGGTTCACCCCAAATTGCAAAGCTGCTGGCCTGGCATTTGTTCTGGCATTTTCCTTTGCCTGTTCCATGAGGAAGGGTGAGGTGGGTGGTGTGGGTTTGCAGGTGAATGCAAGACCTATGGGCTACCTTAGAGATGACTGGTGGAACAAGGAAACACACAAATTCACTTTCCCCTTTGCAGGCTGGGTCTTCAGGGTCTGGGTGGGAAACTGGAAAATCTGAGTGCCAATATCAATATTTATTTAGAGATAAGGAGATCAATAGCCAAGCAGTCAGTGAAAGTGGTTATGTTGATGGGGGAGTGGGAGTGGGAACCTGACTGGGGCCAGTGGATACTCTTTGGGGTATATGTAATTTGGTATCATTCACATGTGTGTGTGTGTGTGTGTGTGTGTGTGTATACACACATATATGCATAGTAAGGTGCATTGCTTATATTTTAACTTTAAATTTTTACATAGTCATACATAAATATAATCTTATATAAAATTCTGGGTTGTGTGTCACGTGTAAGAAGGTTTTCCACCTTAAAACCTTAATTTTTTTTTTTTTTTTTGGTTGGGGGATTTTTGAAGCAAGGAATTGGACTACTGTTCTTTTGATGAGCTGATCAGATGAACTAGTAAACTGGCAGATCCCACTAGCCCAGGAGGCTACCACTGCCACTGTAAGGTATCAGTAACTTAAAACCGCACCCAGACTTTATGCAGTGCAGTGCCAAAATGCAAGATCTTACACTCAATGATGACATGCAAAGTGCCATGTGCCCAGGCATGGTCTACAAGTTTTACATGGGCGTACTCACTTTATTCCTTCAACATGCTTCTATCATATCATCATCCTCATTTCACATATGAGAAATCTGAGACATGGAAGGTTAAACCACTCGTCTAGTCACTCAGTCAGTGAGTGGGAATCTGAAATCAGCATTTTGAACTGGAAGCCTGCCTGGCTCCACAAGATATAGTGCCCATCAAAGAGGAACACAAATGGTAAAAATGTTTGGCAAGAAATTTAAGACTGTATATTTGTTTGACAAAACACCAAGGAGGAGTCACATAACACAAATAAAACTGCAGTATCCTCATGACCCACTTGCCTAGCAAACACCTTTCTTATTCTAAGAGCTGCTCCCCTTGAATCCCCAACTTAAACACACCTTCTGCAAGAACTAGATTTTTCCTCCCTTTTATCCTTTCCTCTCACCTTTCTAATACCTCTTCCATAGCGCTTCTGTTATTTCACTTCCAGGTCATTAATTTTTTAAATTAAAAATATTAAATATATCTAAAGAAGAAAATAAGCAGTCATCCATAGTCCCACTTCCTGGAAGGAACTATTGTTATCTTTTTTGCATGTTTTCCTTCAAATCTATTTTTAAATTATTCTAAGTTGTAGCAAAAGGTGCATGGGTTCATGTTAAGTCATTTCAGTCCTGTCTGACTCTTTTGGACCCCAATGACTGTAGCCTGCCAGGCTCCTCTGACCTTGAGAGGATTCCAGGCAAGAATATGGAGTGGGTGGCCATACCCTCCTCCAGGGAATCTTCCTGAACCAGGGATAGACCCCACATCTCTTGTGTCTCTTGCATTGGCAGGTGGGTTCTTTACCATTAGTATCACCTGGGAAGCCCCTAAACTATATAGGTTTATTTTAAAAATTTCAGATAATGCACAAAATACAAATATGTAAAATTTTGAAACATCTTAAATTCAAAAGTAACTTCTGTTACTGTAGGTAAATGCTGATGGAGTCATTTAGGTATATCAACAGAGAGAAGAATATATATAAATATGCTTTTATATGATTGAGCTCTTTTGATTCTATTCCTATGTTAAAGTATTTCAATTTAATCAGTTCAGTTCAGTCGTTCAATCATGTCCGACTCTTTGCGACCCCATGAATCGCAGCACGCCAGGCCTCCCTGTCCATCATCAACTCCCGGAGTCCACTCAGATTCATGTCCATCGAGTCTGTGATGCCATCCAGCCATCTCATCCTCGGTCGTCCCCTTCTCCTCCTGCCCCCAATCCCTCCCAGCATCAGAGTCTTTTCCAATGAGTCAACTCTTCTCCTGAGGTGGCCAACGTATTGGAGTTTCAGCCTCAGCATCAGTCCTTCCGATGAACACCCAGGACTGGTCTCCTTTAGGATAGACTGGTTGAATCTCCTTTCAAGCGTCTCCTCCACCACAGTTCAAAAGCATCGTTTCTCTGGCGCTCAGCTTTCTTCACAGTCCAACTCTCACATCCATACATGACCACTGGAAAAACCATAGCCTTGACTAGTCAGACCTTTGTTGGCAAAGTAATATCTCTGCTTTTCAATATGCTATCTAGGTTGGTCATAACTTTCCTTCCAAGGACTAAGCATCTTTTAATGTCATGGCTGCAGTCACCATCTGCAGGGATTTTGGAACCCCCCAAAAATAAAGTCTGACACTGTTTCCACTGTTTCCCCATCTATTTCCCATGAAGTGATGGGACCAGATGTCATGATCTTAGTTTTCTGAATGTTGAGTTTTAAGCCAACTTTTTCACCCTCCTCTTTCATTTTCATCAAGCGGCTCTTCAGCGCTTCTTCGCTTTCTGCCATAAGGGTGTTGTCATCTGCATAGCTTTGTTAATCTCAGAGTTGATTTCCTTTAGGATTGACTGGTTGGATTTCCTTGCTGTCCCAAGGACTCTCAAGAGTCTTACCCAGCACCCACAAATTGAAACCGTCGATTCTTCTGGCTCTCAGTCACCGTCCGCAGTGATTTCGGAGCACAGGAAAATAAAATCTGCCATGGTTTCCACTTTTCCCCCATCTATTTGCCATGAAGTGATGGGACCAGATGCCACGATCTTAGTTTTGGGAATGTTGAGCTTTAAGCCAACTTTTTCACTCTCTTCTTTCCCTTTCCTCAAGAGGCTCTTTAGTTCCTCTTTGCTTTCTGCCATCAGAGTGGTATCATCTGCGTATCTGAGGTTGTTGATGTTTCTCTGGGCAATCTTGACTCCATCTTGGGAGGCATCCAGCCTGGCACTTTGCATGATGTACTCTGCATATAAGTTAAATACGCAGGGAGACAATATTTTACAGCCTTGACATACTCCTTTCCCAATTTTGAACTTTATTGTACCTAGGTTTAATAAATAAGACCCTGTTATATCTTTTGCGAGGAAAATAACTTGATATGATGAAAGCTTAAAGTAAATGTAAATGAGATAAGAGTTTTGGGTAAGCTCTTAAAAAAATTATAGGTTAGAGATGTCAAATGATCTTTCCAGATATTTCGTGAAGTCCTAGAGTTGTGCTGAGACTTAACTGATGGAAGTTAATTAACTAGATAGTTTCAAAAAAAATAAGATACTGAGACATCGATTACTGAGTAAACTAAGGTATTTAGGAATACTAATAAAAAATGTTTGAACCAAACATAAGTGAAATTCTCAATCAGTGACACTGAATTCTGAAAAACAGAAGTTCACGGCCAGTCGCGACGCTTAGTGCGTTTTACTAGACATACACACAATACTACATCACAAAGACAACTGGATTTGAAAGGAACCGGTTTCCCCTGGATTGCTAAATGTTCCGTTCTCCCCATTGAACGCTGTTATTTGAAAAAAGGTGCACAGGCTTCAGCCGACCGCCAGACCGGGGCTGGGCAGGACAAAAGAGGCAGGCAGCCGCGCGCGCCGGGTCCCGACACAGAGCGGGCGGGAGAACAGGAGCGGGAGGCGGACGTCACTTCCCTCCAGAGGGCGCCCTCCGCCGGGTTGGCCGGGCCGGACGGCGTGGGAGGAGGGAGGCGGGGACTAGGGCGGGGCGTGGGCTGGAGGGAAGCGCGGGTTCCCGTGACGTCACGGATGGGGCGTGTCGTATGTAGATATCCGAGCGCAGGGGCTGCTGGTCCGTCATCTGGTGCTTAAACACGATATGGTCTCCCGTGGCGTGGGAGAGAACTGAGGAGTTTTTGCTTGAAAGTGCGTGGATCCTTTGTGTGGAAGGTCCAAGAAGGGGCGGGTATGCGGGGAGGAAAGTGAGCGTGTGTGTACAGTGCAGGGCGTATGAGGTTGCGGTGGGGCGGCAGGTGTGGACCTCATACTTACCTGGCAGGGGAGATACCATGATCACGAAGGTGGTTTTCCCAGGGCGAGGCTTATCCATTGCACTCCGGATGTGCTGACCCCTGCGATTTCCCCAAATGTGGGAAACTCGACTGCATAATTTGTGGTAGTGGGGGACTGCGTTCGCGCTTTCCCCTGATCTGTCTGTCAAAAAGCAGAAAATTTAGCACTTGTTTTCGGTGTGTGAGTGTTACTATATATGACTAGGAGAGCGACTGTGAAACCTATCAAGAAACGTACCTGCTAGGGTATAGCGTGTACTGCCAACTTCGTGGCGGGCTCGTGGATGAATGCTTTTTCAAGCTCTTTGTGGAAAGTTTGTGCGAGAGAGAGGGAAGGCTTGCCTGGGGCGCAGGATCCAACCTGACAGGTCTTTATCTGGGCCAGACACAAGAAGTCGGCTGAGTGGTCAGCTGCCTTGCTTAT
Source organism: Capra hircus (assembly GCF_001704415.2). Lineage (NCBI taxonomy): Eukaryota > Metazoa > Chordata > Mammalia > Artiodactyla > Bovidae > Capra > Capra hircus. The sequence continues at coordinate 101,666,964 of NC_030810.1, forward strand.
TACACGCCTTAGTCATCGCTGGAGATACTGCTTAGATATTATCCTCTCACTCACCCCTTCCCACCGCAGGCAGACCTCTTCGCATTTCTGGATCTAGTTCTCTCTTCAGTCAGTTCAGTCGCTCAGTCATGTCTGACTCTTTGCGACCCCATGAATCGCAGCACGCCAGGCCTCCCTGTCCATCACCATCTCCCACAGTTCACTCAGACTCATGTCCATCGAGTCAGTGATGCCATCCAGCCATCTCATCCTCTGTCGTCCCCTTCTCCTGCCCCCAATCCCTGCCAGCATCAAAGTCTTTTCCAATGAATCAACTCTTCCCATGAGGTGGCCAAAGTACTGGAGTTTCAGCTTTAGCATCATTCCTTCCAAAGAAATCCCAGGGTTGATCTCCTTCAGAATGGACTGGTTTGATCTCCTTGCAGTCCAAGGGACTCTCAAGAGTCTTCTCCAACACCACAGTTCAAAAGCATCAGTTCTCCAGCACTCAGCCTTCTTCACAGTCCAAGTCTCACATCCATACATGACTACTGGAAAAATCATAGCCTTGACTAGACGGACCTTAGTCAGCAAAGTAATGTCTCTGCTTTTGAATATGCTATCTAGGTTGGTCATAACTTTTCTTCCAAGCAGTAAGCGTCTTTTAATTTCATGGCTGTAGTCACCATCTGCAGTGATTCTGGAGCCCCAAAAAATAAAGTCTGACACTGTTTCCACTGTTTCTCCATCTATTTCCCATGAAGTGATGGGACTGGATGCCATGATCTTTGTTTTCTGAATGTTGAGCTTTAAGCCAACTTTTTCGCTTTCCACGTTCACTTTCGTCAAGACGCTTTTTAGTTCCTCTTCACTTTCTGCCGTAAGGGTGATGTCATCTGCATATCTGAGGTTATTGATATTTCTCCCAGCAATCTTGATTCCAGCTTGTGTTTCTTCCAGTCCAGCGTTTCTCATGATGTACTCTGCATAGAAGTTAAATAAGCGGGGTGACAATATACAGCCTTGACGTACTCCTTTTCCTGTTTGGAACCAGTTTGTTGTTCCATGTCCAGTTCTAACTGTTGCTTCCTGACCTGTATACAGATTCCTCAAGAGGCAGGTCAGGTGGTCTTGTATTCCCATCTCTTTCAGAATTTTCCACAGTTTATTGTAATCCACACAGTCAAAGGCTTTGGCATAGTCAATAAAGCAGAAATAGATGTTTTTCTGGAACTCTCTTGCTTTTTTGATGATCCAGCAGATGTTGGCAATTTGATCTCTGGTTCCTCTGCCTTATCTAAAGCTAGCTTGAACATCTGGAAGTTCACGGTTCACGTATTACTGAAGCCTAGCTTGGAGAATTTTGAGCATTACTTTACTAGCATGTAAGATGAGTGCAATTGTGTGGTAGTTTGAGCATTCTTTGGCATTGTCTTTCTTTGGGACTGGAATGAAAACTGACCTTTTCCAGTCCTGCGGCCACTGCTGAGTTTCCCAAATTTGCTGGCATATTGAGTGCAGCACTTTCACAGCATCATCTTCCAGGATTTGATATAACTCAACTGGAATTCCATCACCTCCCCTAGCTTTGTTCATAGTGATGGCTTTCTAAGGCCCACTTGATTTCACATTCCAGTGCATATATTTAATGAAAAAATACAAAAATCAAGAAACTGTTGAACTTTCAAATTGTTTACCTTAAGAGATATACAGTTCTAAAAGAACCCTCTAATGCTAATAATAATAATGATTATAATTGAGTTAAGTTATTAAAATTTGAAATGATTCTTCTGATTACTTTTTAAAAATCAAATTTCTTAAGGATTAATAAAAATAATGCAATCTATCCATTTCAAGTTTGATGACGTTTTACAACTGAGCATACTCATGGAACCAGTATCCTGTTCAAGAACATCTCCAGCACTCCAAAATATCCCCTTGAGCCCCTTTGCAGTCAATCCCCCTGCCACTCCCTGTCCCACGTACTCAATAATCTAGCTCTTTTCACTAGGGATTAGTTTGCCTCATCTAGTAATTTGCATAAGTGGATCCACAGAGTATATACTCTTTTCATCACTCAGGGTGATGTTTTAATCCATATCATTGCCATCTATCAGGAACTTGTTTCATTTTATTGAAGAGTAGTATTCCTTTGAGTGACTATGTCACAATCATTTATATTCACTTTGTGATGGACATTTGAATGGTTTTCAATTTGGAAACCATTATGAACAAAGCTGATATTAGAAAGTTCCTTTTGTGGGCATATGATTTATAAATTCCATTTAAAATTTTTTATAAATTCACAAATTTATTTTGTGAATGTGAATTCATTCACAAATTTATTTTGTGAATGTGAATTCATTCACAAATTATGAATAAATTCATAAAGACAAAATTTATTGAAATGTTTTAAAAATGTATTCAAATGTTACAAAAGATTGAAGTACCAGCTTATCTTTGATTGTTTCCTATCAGAACATCCTTAATATTAGCCACATGCTCTACCAGCTGTATTATTTGATTATCTCATTTAATCTACACAATAGCTTCATGAAGTACTTATTATTTCTTTCATATGACACTTGCAAAATTCGCCTAGCAAATTGGAGTTGACCCAAGGTCAAAGGGAAAGTAAGTGGTGGCACCAGGACTAAAAGGAGGGCCCCCAGATGTTGGGCTCATTACACTTGGGCTAAATATTCTCCACCCTTCCTGGTTTCCTGTTTACCTTTTGCTCCTGATCTGTGTGCTTGATCTGTGTCCCTGGCAACCAGCATTTCCAGGTCTTTCTTGCCCATGGACTCCAATGAGTGCAGCCAAACAAATGAGATCAGAAGGGAGAGGGGAGGAATGTGAATGAAAAAGGTTGCCTGCCATATCAGCAAACAAACCATCTAGCCACCAGCCACTACCGACCTTAAGTGCATTAAGAAGAAACCTATCTGTTGTTGGAGTAGAAAATAGCAACCCACTGCAGCAGCAGCAGCAGCAGTATTCTTGGCTGGAAAATCCCATGAAGAGAGGAGCCTGGTGGGCTACAGTCCATGGCATCCCACAGAGTTGGATATGACTGAGCATTCATGACTGAACACAGACTGTGGGATCTTAGTTCCACAAACCCTGGCCCACAGCTGTGAAAGCACCAAGTTCTAACCACTAGACTGCCAAGGAATTCTTGTCACAGCTTAAGGTGTCAGTTACCTGGGTGTAAACTTTGTCGAAGCACTTCATTATATGTGTACATGAAAGATGCAAGAGAGTAGATCATAAATATTCTCATCACAAAAAAGAAATGAGTATTATGTGATGGGATGGAGCTAGTTAATGCTCTGGTGGGAATCATTTTGCCATATATAACTGTATCCGATCAACGTGCTGCACACCCTAAACTCACACAGTGTTATATGTCAATTATATCTCAATAAAGCTGGAGAAAAAAATTATAAAAAAAGAAAGAAACCTATCTCTTGTTTCTTTGGAACCCATCAAAAGCCTAGAGGGACACATTCCAGTGCTGCAAGTTCAAGTGCTACCCAGCTGAGGAAGAAGAAGGCCTGCTTACTCACTGGCCGCCTAGCCAAGGAGGTCTGCTTTGGCTCCAGCTGCTGAGAACTCCACCCACCTTCACTGGTGCCAGGAGGGCCTGGTCCCTGCCTGTACTCACTTCATCCTCAGGAGTGGTTTAGATAAGGAAATCACCGAGGATTTCTTCTTTTTCCCTAATCTATTCCCACTCTTTCACTGTGTGTCTTCAAGAGCATTGTTGGATGCTGAAAGTATAGGACTTAAAGGAGATGCTGCCCTTCTCCTACTGGTCTCTTCTTGCCCGGACGTTACTGCCCTGGGGTTCAGAACCAGAGCGGCCCTTTGTCGCCAAGTGCATCCAAGTGCACCATGCTGTGCCTCTCCAGCTCCCTGCAATTTGAATCCATGCTGCCCCTGAGCTTCTCAGGTGGCAAGAAGAGTAAAGCAGTCCTCTTTGACCTGCAGTAATCTCCAGGACTGGGAGGATCTGTGAGTTTATCAACTCATCTGATCAGCTCAACAAAAGAGCAATAATGGTCCAACTCCTTCCTTCCAAAATGCTGAACTTTTTTTAAAAAAATCATGGTTTTACAGTGGAAAACACTCCCCTACACATGACAATAGACCCAGAATTTTTAAAGAGTGATACATATGACTACACACAAATTTAAATAAAAAATACAAGCAATGAACTTTTGGAAATATCGTGTATATAATACAATGTTACACATGCCCCAAAACAGTAGTTTCCTGATCCCTTCCCATGTTCCTTTTTTCCAGGGATAACCACTTTCACTGACTGTTTGGCTATATATCTCCTTATCTCTAAGCAAATATTGAGGCTCGGATTTTCTGGAGCCAACGCTGCAGACCGGCCTGCAAAGCTGAAAGTGGAGTGTCTGTGTAGTTCCCTGCCCGCCAGTCATCTCCAAGGCAGCTGCCACCTGCAGATCTACATAACCACCTCACCACTCCACACGGAACCGCAAAGGGAACTTTGTCAGAACAAATGCCAGGCCAGAAGCTTTGCGATGTGGGGTGAATCGTGAATCGGGTCCCTGGACACCTCAGTAAAGGGTGGGGGCTGCTCGCAGTGAGGTGCTGTGGTCGCCCTAACCCAGCGACCGCCCCGCCGCAGTACCTGCCCGCTCCTCTCTCTTCCAGTCCCTTTCTGCTTCTGGCTCATCGTCTGTTCTCTCCTAATCTTTGCCCTTCCTCGGATGTTTTCGCCGGCCTCACACCTTTCCTTGTAACTGCTGAAAGTTCCAAATTATAAAGATCAGAGAGATGTTTCTTAGCACCGCGAAAGGAAAACTATTCAGGTCCATCACCGGCCTCATCCGTACTTTTCTCCCGAGCAGTAGAGGACACAAATGCTTCCATCCGCTCACGTCGTGAGAAATCATCTCGGGGGAGCAGAGTCGCGGCAGAACGAAGGGAACCCAGCCCCCGGCTCCGGACTCCCAGCGGCACGTCTCCCCTTCGGGCCCCGGAGCAGCCTGGTCGGGCGGCCCTGGGTCGGGCACCTGGGGTCTCCTCAGACGCCGAAATCTGCGACCTCTTTCGGTCTGAGCTTGGGGCCAAAGGACGAGATTTGCAGGAGTGAAGGTTCGAATCTTGATCGAATAGCGGCTTTGCGTGTCCAACGCAGACTTAAGAGCAAGAAACTCTGAATAAAATCATAACAAACTGGGACAGGGCCAATAAAAATTCGGAAGAATAGAAAACTTGAATAAAACACAGTTCTTCTCATTCAGGTCTGGAGCTCTCAACCCTAAAGCTGTCGAGATTTCCGGCTGATTATCGACATCGCAGCGCCTCGACATCACCATTTAGTCACAGGGACAACTTTTCTAACTAAACAGAAAAGTTCCATGAGATTTGAACTCGGATAGCTGGATCCAGGGTCCTCACCATTACACCATGGAACCTCTTTGGCAGCTACCTTCTCTCCACTGCCAGGGAAAGGGTATCTGCTTCTTCAGCCTCTGTATGTCCCCTTTCTACTCCCAAGACTTGAACACAGGGTAGGTGCACATCCCTTTTGCTTTCTTTCTGCTCCTCTCCTTTGATAGGCTCAGTTCACTCTCACCTCAGAAAATGAGGTAAAATCCACTTTGGGTTTTGTGCCAGGGAAGAGTTCCCTAGCTCTCCATTATCAACTACATATTCTGCCCTGGTTAAGCAGAATGACCCATCTTGAGGTAAAATTTCTGCAAGTAAGAGTGTTATTTGCCTTTTCCTTGCCTTCACCCTTTTCTCATTGCTCCAAGAGGGCAGATGGCTGTCAGGGCAGGAGGTGGGATTTCCTGGGTCCCTTAGTTTTCCCATAGTACAGATTACACTCCAAAGCCGCCGCCACCACCTCTTATCTTTAACATGTAAAGTGTGTCAGCAGTGAAGTGGGAATGGAGGCAAGAGAACTCTCCTTTTCTTCACACATTTCTGATTTGGGAGGGGTAAGGTTTTCTCACAACAAGTGTGTATTTGTTAGATTTACAGTATAAGTAAAAATAACCATTTACATCAAACACTCAGAGAAACCAGCTATACTCACCTAGAAGTGAAATGAACCTCGCTCAGTCTTGTCTTACTTTGTGACCCCATGGACTGGAGCATGCCAGCTTCCTCTGTCCAGGAGATTCTCCAGGCAAGAATACCGGAGGGGGTGGCCATTCCCTTCTCCAGGGGACCTTCCCAACCCAGGGATTTAACCTGGGTCTCTTGGACTGCAGGCAGATTCTTTACCTGCTGAGCCACTAGGGAAGTCCCAAACTAACCTGGGGTGACTCAAAATCAACCGCATGTGGAGGACATGAGGCACGGCTCTGACACTTAGGCAGTCACAGACTGTTTGGTCAGGTCAGTCAAATCAGTTTCTCTTCCATTTCTTAACATATCAAATCTAGAAATTGCAGTTTTAAAAAAGGCATACAAATATCAAGGTACTCAAGAGCACTGATTGCTGAATCATAGAGGATGCACAGTCAAGTTGTCTTACAGTATAGACAGTACTTATGTACCCAAAATACCAACACATTAAATATTTGCATGTATAATAGGTATAAATCCTATCAGGGCTCAGAATAATAATCTTTACTTCTTCATTGTATCCTAAGAAAAGTGTTTCTTCCCTAAGCCAATATACATAACAGAAAAAAATAACACCAGTTTTTGGCTGGCCAAAAAACACAGAAGGATGGCTAGTATTGCCTGGAGATGTATTTTGTTCCAAAAGACTGGACAGAGAGGTTGACTCAAGGAGGAAGGAGGCAAAGGGGAGGCTCTTGTTATGAGGAGGAAGTTCACGGCTCCAGGGTGAGAATATGCATCTTCTTTTTGGAAAATCAAGCTGTTGAGTGGTAACAAACAACACAAAGTCAAGGTTTATGGGCACAAGGACCTGAAATGGACTTTGACTCATAAAGGAAGATAATAAATCCATAGAAAGGATGTTGAGTGATCGCAGAATGGCCAGGAAATGTGGAGAACTGGGCTCTCACAAGGGGCAAGGACAGAATCAGGTAAGGTTAGAAGTGGGATGGGTGGAGATGTGTGTTCTTCCCATTTCATCGAGACTGCATATCGATCCTGATCCACAAGCAGAGAACTGGCAATGAAGGGTGGTCCAGCTACATCTGAGCAAACTTCAAGAAAACTTACGGACCAAACTGCAAGAGCAATCATGGGAGCCATTGTCTTGATTCCGTTTACAGAAATTTATAGAAGTATCAAGTTAATTCAAGGTGAAATAAATAAGCATAGAGTTTGTCAAAAGATTCTGAGAATAGTGACAACAATATTTATGATTTCACAGCTGATAATATGATTCATCCAGTAGTTTCTAAATCCAGGCACATCTGACAACAAATGCTTTCATTCCTCCCATTTTAAAACAGAAAGAAGGGAGGCACAAGAAATTTTCTTTATTTGTCTAAGGCCACATAAGGACAGAACTATTTTTACAACCCAGAATTTGTGCACCCGAGCACAGATAGTTGGGTCTCTCTTCTCAGAAGTGGGTGTATCAAGATTTCTCAGTTGTAGGGATGGGAAGAAGACCAAGAAGAGAGAAGGCAAGAGAGGGAGGGGGGAAGGGTAGAAGCACAAATTCTTTTATTCTCTCCTTCCTCCCCTCTCCTTAGGCCTCCTTGATTCTTGCCTGCACCAGCCCTTTCCCTCCTTTCCCACTCTGCTACCAGACTGAAACAATGTTCAGCTCTAAGGATTCCTGCCCAGGCCTCCTGGGAGGTCTCAATGCCTTCCTCCCAAACCAGCCTTCCCAGCTTGGTTTTCACCCTTTCCCGCTCCCAGGTGGACCTCACAGAACGTAGGCTACCCAGGCTGGAATGCGGGAGCTCCACTCAGCTGGGGCTGCTCCGGGGGCCTTTCCATTGCTCACTCCACTGGATGCTGTAGATTCCAAAAACTGGGATGAAGGCTTTTAAGAAAGAACCGTTCACTTCGAAAACTTTTCTGTATTTCCATTATCAACGGTCTTCATGGGACGAGGGCTAAAGACGATAATGTATTCATCCAAGTCCTAGAGCATCCCAGTGACTGCCCGACTCTGTCACCGGCTTGCGGACACAGAACGACCATCTCCGAGATCTCAGTGCTTAAGTCGCTAAGTCCTGTCCGACCTTTTGCCACTCCATGGACTTAGCCCGCCAGGCTCCTCGTCCATGGGGATTCTCCAGGCAAGAATACTGGAGTGGGTTGCACGCCCTCCTCCAGGGGACAGTCCCAAACCAGGGATTGAACGCGGGTGTGCTCCACTGCAGGCGAATTCTCACCGTCTGAGCCCCAGGGAAGCCCACTCTGGTGGAAATCCCCTGGTGGACACGGGAGACCTAAGCACAGCCCCGGAGGCCTATGCCAGGGTGGGCAAACTCTCACTCATTGGGTGTAGGCGAGGAAGTGGGAAGAGCCATCACGGGAGCCCACCTGTGTTCAGCTGTCCATGGATCTATTTCGGTTCAAGCCCGCAGGATTGGAGCCCTGGCCCCTGGTATCTCTGGGGGCTCTGGCATCTGTGGTCAGTAGAAGGCACGGAAATGGCACCGTTTCCCTGGGGGCAGGGGTCTTATCCTAGGAAGAAGTGTCCACTCCAAAGACTCCAGGAATGGCCAGTACTGCTGTCTCCGCAGCGCAATCGGTTAGCGCGTTCGGCTGTTAACCGTAAAGGTTGGTGGCTTGAGCCCACCCAGGGACAGTGGGGTGACATTTTAGAGACCACCAAAGAGACTCCTTTTCTCCAGGAGAACACCAGAAAGTGCAGCGGCGAGCCGGCATGCAGAGAAAGAGCACAGGAGTCAGGAACAAAGGAGCAGCGGAGAGGGCGGGTCCCGGGGGATTGGAAGCGTCGACCATTCCTGAGACCCCAGAATGCTGACCGCCTGCGCCATGACGAGGGCCACCGAGGCGCGGGCCCGCGGCGCGGGAGGGGCGGCCTCCACACCGCTGGGCAGCGGAGTCTCCTGGCCTAGACGCACCCACCGTCCCCGCCTCCTGCGGCTTCCGGGAGCTCGGCAATCGGCTGGGGCGACCCCTGAGCTCGGGTGCGGAGTTAAGGGTTTGAGGCCTCTACGTTGGGTGCGGGACCCCGAATGCAGCCTATGGGGGCCCGAGGATCCTCTCTTGAGGGGAGATGAGGAACCCTAAAGCAGGGCTTCCAGGTTCCTGTTTGAGTATTACAATTTGGTGGTGTGGATGCTGGTGGCAGCATCCGGGATTTCATGGATACAGTGTTAAGTAACGGAGGTTGACCCGTTTCCGTAGTGTAGTGGTTATCACGTTCGCCTCACACGCGGAAGGTCCCGGACGGAAACAGGTTGCTCTCCCCTACCCCCACCACCCAACCGCGGAGATTTGCATTTGCATCGGCAAAGGCGAAAGGCAGGAGGTTAGGCAGCAGGCTCAGCAGCAGGCCGCTGAGGTATTCTGACGATTACACTGCTTTCTGACGATTCTTACACTCATCTTTCTCCTGAAGAAGCGAAATAACCTCTTCTCTACAGTTCCTTGGTGGTCTAGTGAATGGCAAGGATTCGGCGCTCTCACCACCGCGGCCAGAGTTCGATTCCCGGTCAGGAAAACTTTCTTTCTTCCAGGGTCTGCACGCACACAAGTCACTCTCTTCCCGCCCAGATCGGAACTGTATTTTGCTTAAAGGTCCAGTGCAGAACATTTCTGCACAGAGTTTCTAAATGCCGCTGAGTCCAGGCCTCAGGTTCCTTGACCTCAGGCTGGCTGTTGGAGCTGAGATGCCGTGAACAGCCTGGGCTGGCCAGCTCTGGCCTCCACTTTTTCCTCCTGGCATGGTAAACCCAGAATCTTACTTAGCAGAGTTTCCATTCAAAGAGAAGGGACCAAACCAGTTAACATCATATTCTTTCCTTATGTAAAAGTTATGACATCACTTGATAATAACATGCCGACATCTCAGGATCGTTCCTTTACTTTGGTGTCCCTCTCAAAGCTATCTTCTGTGGGACCTGTCTTCCAAGGACAGGAACAGCTTGGCCGTCCAGAAGAGGGCCCTCTTGGCCCTTCAGAAACCTGGAATTTGGTCTCTTTTGGATGTAGAGAGGGTATGTGTGTTAGTTGCTCAGTCATGTCCGACTTTTTGAGATCCCTTTGGACTGTAGCTCACCATGCTCCTCTGTCCATAGGATTCTCCAGGCAAGACTACTGGAGTGGGTTGTCATTTCCTTCTCCAGGGGATCTTCCCAACCCAGGTCTCCTGTATTGCAGGCAGATTCTTTACCATCTGAGCCACCAAGGAAGCCCAAAACAAACATGACCACAATGCATTGACCAAGAATTAAACTGGGTCTCCCACGTGATAGGCGAGAATTCTACCACCGAACCACCAACGCCCCTCCTGAGAGACTTTTTAAAAGAATATCCTAGATGGTGTTTTATTCAGCTGATTTCCAAGTGCAGGCAGGCCTGTCATGCCCTGTGCTTGGAGGATGGTCTAGGCTTTCATCCTCTGCCCTCTGCAGCACTGGCTGCCCTCTGGCCTCTTGCAGGTTGCTTTGGTGGGCAGTTAGTGGTGTTTTGATCATCTGATTGGTGGAACCACCTCGTCCTCACCCCCACTGGCTCAGTCATGTCTGACTCTTTCAACCCCGTGAACTGTAGCCAGTCAGGCTCCTCTTTCTATGGGATTTTCCTGCTACTTTGCTGGAAACCCATTGGGTCAGTGCAGCTGCCCCCTCCACTCTTGCCTGGCTCCTTGTGTCCTGCAGGGATCATAAAGTGTTCTGCAAGGACACAGAGGTGAAAAGTCCTTCCCTGTGGCTGGTGGAATAGAGAACCAGATGGGATCGTGTCCAAGGGAGAGGGAGTATCCTCAAGAGCTTTCTAGGACTGTTGTGTGGGTGCTCTTGAAGAAGGAGTTCATAGGGCCTGGACTCCCTCTTAGGCCTGTTCATGCTGATCATGCTCGGCCACCTTTCCAATGGACTCTGAACTCTGTGTTTAGTGCCTATGAAAACAACAACAGAAGGATAAGACCCCCTCCAGACAGGGGAACCTTGAAGATCGGATCTAGGTTACTCACTGCCTAAGAGAAAACATACACTAATCACCCCTTCCTCCAGAGAGGCCATAAATTTTTCTGTATCAATCAGAGTGTAACGTCGGGTTTATTGATTATTGGCTAATTGTTTGACTGTTTGAGCACATGAGCACATAGCACGTGAATGATGGGGTTATTTGGATTGTATTTTCCTTGGTTTATGTAAGTCTCAAGGAATTTGGAGTGGCGGGTTCAGACACGTACACATGGGGTATAAAAGATTTTCACAAATGCTGGTCGGGGTCCTTGGCTAAGAGGAGACTCTGCCTTGGGCCCGCCGGTGTAATAAACTGCATTCCACTATCTGCATTGTCCATCTGAGTGAGTTTGTATCCCGGAACGCATGGCTACAACACTGTCAGGTGGGTCTAAGCCCCAAGATAATAATGCTTAGTCTTGTGTTCTTCTGGCCTTGACCCAGTCCCAGGTCCAGTCCAAATTCAAGCACAGAGGCATCCAGCTTTACCACACATATTCCACTCTCCCTCTCTCCAAAGTGCGGTAGTGAACCACCTTTTCTATCTCAGTGAATACAACCCACGTGGGGTTTTTTCTTTTTTCCCTTGAACTTAGTGTTTTCCTGAAATGTAACTCAGGAATATAAAAAACGTTTAGCTTTAGATAAATGAGTGCTCTCCAGGCTACGTTCAAGAAAAACTTTCAAATTGATAGTAAGGATGAATCTTGAATACTTTTAACACTCTAGATAATTCTAATAATTGATGTATAATTGTATAGAAAATATTTGTCCTGTCATATTCTCAGAGATGACTCCTGGTATGCCTTACCCAGCTTTAATAATTTTGGTCTAAAAACTACTTCATGTTGACTTTCAGATTTTCTAAAAATGTGGAAAATATTGGTGCCATACTATTCCAGATTGTAGAAGTCTTGCATTTATTTTCTATTCAAAATCCTAATGAAAGAACTGCCTTAATGTCCTGTATTGCTTTGTTTCCCATAAGTAAACTCTAATTCCAAAAAATATTTCCATTTATAAAATTCAAAACTATGTGCCACAGAAATTTAAATATACGATATATTTTTCTGACGAAGATTAAGTCTTTTAGTTATAGAAATCATAGTTACTTATATTCCCCTTTCAACATGGGGGTAAATGTTTTTCAGTATCATCTAATATGTGAATATCTGACATGGCAGCTCATCCCTGCAACCATTTACTCACAAGGACAACCGTGTAGTTACAAGACGTGCAGTGGGAAGCCGCCTCGCGGGGGAGGACTCCGTTGACTCAGCCTCTGCCTTTTACTCCAGAGGCCCAGGGGACCCAAGAAAGGGGCGGTAGTGGCTGGGCCGCTGCGCCCCTGGCCGGGGCTTGGAGGGCAGAGATGGGCAGAGCCGCCCGGGTCCAGCGAGGACGCCCCAGGTCGGTCCCACACCTGACCGCCGTGTCCGTGTGAACCTGCCACTGAGGCTCGCGGGAGACCTCGGGCGGGTCCGATTCGATTCAGGGAGTAAAAAGTGTTCTTCTTCCAACTAGGCAGAAAGGTCCCACCGAGATTTGAACTCGGATTGCTGGATTCAGAGTCCAGAGTGCTCACCATTACACCATGGAACCCCTCAGGAGCCACCTGGCCTCCATCGCCAGAGAACGGGATATGCTCCTTTACCTCCATACCTCGCACCTATAACCTCAGGACAGTTCTTCTAAGGCCCTGAGGAGACTCCAATATGGTTCACTCCTGTGGGTGCTCATCCCTCTCGCTTTCTCTCTGCTCCTCTCCTTTGATCGACTCAGCTCACTCTCACCTCAGAAAATGAAGTGAAATCCACTTTAGGTTTTGTGCCAGGGAGGACCCCCTAGGTCCCTACCACCAACCGCATATTCTGTTTAGGTTAACCAGAGTGTCCCATCTGGAGGTAAAATTTCTGCAAATAAGAGTGTTATTTTCTTTTTCTTTGCCTTCACCCTTTTGCCGTAGCCCAGAGTGGGCAGACGGTTGTCAGGGCAGGAGGCGGGGTTTCCTGGGTCCCTTAGTTTTCTCACAGTGCTCATCACACTCCTAAGCCGCCACCATCTCTTACCTGTAACATATAAAGTTTGTCAGTGGTGGAGTGGGAATGGAGGCAGGAGAACTCTTCTTTTATTCTTCATATATTTCTGATTTGGAGAGGGGTAAGGAACCAGAGATAAAATTGTCAACATCCGCTGGACCATAGAAAAAGCAAGAGAGTTCCAGGAAAACATCTATTTCTGCTTTATTGACTATGCCAAAGCCTTTGACTGTATGGATCACAATAAACTGTGGAAAATTCTGAAAGAGATGGGAATACCAGACCACCTAACCTGCCTCTTGAAAATCTGTATGCCAGTCAGGGAGCAACAGTTAGAACTGGACATGGAACAACACACTGGTTCCAAATAGGAAAAGGAGTACGTCAAGGCTGTATATTGTCACCCTGCTTATTTAACTTCTATGCAGAGTACATCATGAGAAACGCTGGACTGGAAGAAACACAAGCTGGAATCAAGATTGCCGGGAGAAATACCAATAACTTCAGATATGCAGATGACACCACCCTTATGGCAGAACATGAAGAGGAGCTAAAAAGCCTCTTGATGAAAGTGAAAGAGGAGAAAAAAAAGTTGGCTTAAAGCTCAACATTCAGAAAATGAAGATCATGGCATCTTGTCCCATCATTTCATTGGAAATAGATGGGGAAACAGTGGAAACTTTCAGAGTCTCTGGGGGGGTGCTCCAAAATCACTTAAGATGGAGACTGCAGCCATGAATTTAAAAGACGCTTACTCCTCGGAAGAAAAGTTATGACCAACCCAGATAGTATATTCAAAAGCAGAGACATTACTTTGCCAACTAAGGTCCGTCTAGTCAAGGCTATGGTTTCTCCTGTGGTCCTGTATGGATGTGAGAGTTGGACTGTGAAGAAGGCTGAGCACCGAAGAATTGATGCTTTTGAACTGTGGTGTTGGAGAAGACTCTTGAGAGTCCCTTGGACTGTAAGGAGATCCAACCAGTCCATTCTGAAGGAGATCAGCCCTGGGATTTCTTTGGAAGGACTGATGCTAAAGCTGAAGCTCCAGTACTTTGGCCACCTCATGTGAAGAGTTGACTCTGATGCTGGGAGGGATTGGGGGCAGGAGGAGAAGGGGAGGACAGAGGATGAGATGGCTGGATGGCATCCCGGACTCGATGGACGTGAGTCTCAGTGAACTCCGGGAGATGGTGATGGACAGGGAGGCCTGGCGTGCTGTGATTCATGGGGTCACAAAGAGTCGGACACGACTGAGGGACTGAACTGAGCTAAACTGAACTGAAGTTATTCTCACAACAAGTGTATATTTGTTAAATTTACAATGTGAGTAAAAATAGCCATTTAAAGAAAACACTCAGACAAACGAGCTATACTCACTTAAAGAGAAGTCAATGTCTCTCAGTCCTGTTCAACTCTTTGTGTCCCTAGGGACTGTAGGCCGCCAGGCTCCACTGTCCAAATTCTCCAGGTAAGAATACTGGAGTGAGTGACTATTCCCTTCTCCAGGGGATCTTCCAAAATCAAGGATTGAACCAGGGTGTCTTGCATTGTAGACGAATTCTTACCATCTGAACCCCAAGGGAAGCCCACTCTGGTGGAAACCGCCTGGTGGACGCAGGAAACTGAAGCCCAACCTCTGCCCCGGAGGCCTTTGCCAGGGTGGGCAAAGTCATTTGTTGGGTGTAGGCGAGGAAAAGGAAGAGCCATCACGGGAGCAAGCCCGTGTTCAGCTGTCCTTGTATCTATTTTGGTTCAGGCCAGGAAGGTTCGACACCTGGGTGGCGGTTTCTCTGGGGGCGCTGGCATCTGTGGCGGGTAGGGGCAGGGAAGTGGCACCGTTTTTCTGGCAGACAGAGCGCTCACCCCGGGAATGAGTGTCTACTCCATAGAGAGTCCCAATGAACCCTGTAATGCTGTCTCTGTGGTGCAATCGGTTAGCGCGTTCGGCTGTTAACTGAAAGGTTGGTGGTTCGAGCCCACCCAGGGACGGTGGGGGTGCCATTTTAGGCAACACCAAAGAGACTCCCTTTTGCCAGGAGGACACCGGAGAAGTGATGCGCCCAACGGACTTTCAGAGAAAGAGCACAGGAGTCAGGTGCTAAGGAACAGGGGCGAGGGCGCGTCCCGGGTGGATTGGAAGCGTCGGTCATTCCTGAGAGCACGGAGCGCTGATCGCCGGCGCCGAGAAGAGGACCACCGAGGCGCGGGTCCGCAGCCCGGGAGGGGCGGCTTTCACGCCGCTGGGTTTCGGGGTCACCTGGGCCTCGGGCGCACCCACCGTCCCCGCCTCCTGCTGCTGCCGGGAGCTGGGGAGTAGGCGGGGGCGACCCCTGAACTCAGGGTGCGCAGCTGAGGATCTGAGGATTCTGCGTTGGGTGCGGGGCCCCGAAGGCCACCTGTGGGGGCCCGAGGGGCCTCACTTCAGGGAAGAGGGGGAACCCTAAAGCAGGGCCCTCGGGAGCCGCCGTCTCCGTGCCTGAGAGAGCCTGGGGGCTCCAAGGTTCCTCTTTGAGTCTTAAGAGTTGGTGGTGTGGTTCGAGGTGGCGGAACGTGGGGATTTCATGGATACAGTGTTCAGGAATAGGGGTTGTCTCGTTTCCGTAGTGTAGTGGTTATCACGTTCGCCTCACACGCGAAAGGTCCCCGGTTCGAAACCGGGCGGAAACAGGCTTCCTCTTTCTTTTTCTCCCGCGGAGATGTGCCTTCTCATTGGCAAAACCAACAGACGCGAAAGACACCGGGTGCGGCAGGGGACGCAGCTGGAGGAAGAGGTGGTGACCACCTGCAAGACTCTTTATTCAGCGCTAGGAGATCTGGAGGTGGACGGATCCACTCATCATCCTCCACTCATCACCGAGCCTGACGACAGAGAAAACCGAGGTTCACAAAGAGAGCAAGACCTGGGCTCGGCAGCACGCAGCGCTGCCGCTAGACCAGGAGGGACCCAGTCCGCTACTTTGTGTCGTTGCCCCAGAGCAAGAGCGACGCCCAGGAAAGGAGAGGTGAAGGCCGATGAGCCGCGAGGGCAGGGCTGGGAGCCTTGCACAGCTGCACACAGCCCTGGGCCGCTGCGACGTCGCCTTTCCAGCTTGCTGACTTTCCGAAGGGTCATCTTCCACTCACCTTTCACCTGCAGAGGCTAAACAAGCCTGTTTGTCTACAGCTCCCTGGTGGTCTAGTGGCTAGGATTTGGCGCTTTCACCGCCGCGGCCTGGGTTCGATTCCCGGTCAGGGAAAACTTTCTTTCTTCCAGCGTCTGCACGCACACGAGTCTCTCTCTGCCCTCCCAGATCGGGACTGTATTTTGCTTAAAGGTCCAGTGCAGAACATTTCTGCACAGAGTTTCTAAATGCCGCTGAGTCCGGGCCTCAGGGTCCTGGAACTCAGGCTGGCTGTTGGAGCTGAGATGCCATGTGCAGCCTGCGCTGGCCAGCTCTGGCCTCCACTCTTTTCTCCTGGCATGGTAAACCCAGACTCTTACTTAACAGAATTTCCATTCAAAGAGAAAGTGAGGCTTCCGTTCCAAAAATTCATTAAAATCCCAAACCAAAAAGCTTTTGTAAGATACTAAAAGTTTGCAAGAATACGAACATCCTATATTCTGTACCTAAGTGCCCAGTTAACATCACATTCTTTCTTTGGATGAGAGTTATGACATCACTTGATAGTAACGTGCGGATATCTCGGGATTGTTCCTTTGTTTTGGCGTCCCTCTCAAAGCTAACTTCTGTGGGACCTGTCTTCCAAGGCCAGCGAACAGCTTTACCGTCCGGAAGAGGGCCCTCTTGGCCCTTCAGGCACCTGGAATCCGCTCTCTGTAGGATGTAGAGAAGCTATATGTGTGGTAGTCGCTCAGTCCTTTTGGACTTTTTGCCATCCCTTGGGCCGATTATTCCAGGGAAGAATACTGGAGTAGGTTGCCATTTCCTTCTCCAGGGGAATCTCCCAGCCCAGGTTTCCTGTATGGAACCAGCGAGGACCAAAAGAAACACAACCTTAATGCATTGGCTGGGAATCTTACCCGGGTCTCCCACGTGGGAGGCGAGAATTCTACCTCTGAACCACCAATGCTGCTGAAGAAAGAGTGTTTGTAAGGGCAACCTAGAGGGAGTTTTATTCAGGTCTTTCTCAAGTGCAGGCCACTCAGGCCCTGTGCTTGTAGGACGATCTAGGCTTTCATCCTCCGCCCTCCGGGGCACGGGCTGCCCTCTGCCCTCTGGCCTCCTGCGGGTTGCTTTGGCGGGCACTCAGGTGTGCTTTGGATCCGTCGGAGTGGTGGAACCGCCTGGTGCTCGTGCTCACCGGCTGAGTCTTGCCCAACTCTTTGCAACCCCTCGGACTCTAGCCCACCAGGCTCCTCTGTCCATGGGATTTCCACGCTCCTTTGCTAGAAACCCATCGAGGCAGTGCAGCTGCCCCCTTGGCTCCTGCCTGGCTCCCTGTGCCCTGCCGGGAGCATAACGTGTTCTGTCAGGATACAGAGGGGAAGAATCCTTCCGTGTGGTTGGAG
This sequence comes from Capra hircus, assembly GCF_001704415.2. Taxonomy (NCBI): domain Eukaryota; kingdom Metazoa; phylum Chordata; class Mammalia; order Artiodactyla; family Bovidae; genus Capra; species Capra hircus. The sequence continues at coordinate 101,684,585 of NC_030810.1, forward strand.
GATGGAGAACCAGATGGGAAATGCTGCAAAGAGAGGGGAATATTCTCAAAAGCTTCCCAGAACTGCTGTGTGGGTGCTGTCGGTTGGGCGGCTGCCCTAAGACAAGAATGCTTAGTCTTGTGTTTCTGGCCTTGACCCAGTCCCAGGTCCAGTCTGAATTCAAGCACAGAGGCACCCTGCTTTCCCACACGTATGTCATTCAGCCTCTCTCCAAAGCGGAGTTCTGAACCACCTTTTCTATCTCAGTGAATAGCAACCACGTGGGTCTTTTTTTGTTTTTTTAACTTTGCTTTGCTGAAATGTAACTCAGGAATATAAAAAAGTTTTAGCTTTAGAGAAATTAGTGCTCTCCATGCTACAAAAAAGAATAAAATTCAAGTTGATAATAAGGATGACTCTCGAATACTTTTAACACGCTAGAGAATTCTAATAGTTGATGTATAATTACATAGAAAATGTTTGTCCTGTCATGCTCCCAGAGATGACTCTTGGTATGCACCACACTACTTTAATTATTTTAGTCTAAAAACTACCTCATGGTTAGTTTCAGATTTATTATTTATAAAATTTAAAATTATGTGTCCCAGTAAATTAAATATACCATATAATATCTTTTAAATCAGGATTAAGGCTTTTGATTTAAGAAATCATAGTGACTTAGTTATTCCCCTTTCAATTTGGGGTCAACGTTTTTAGGTATCATCTAATGTGTGATTCTAAGCAGCATTTATCAGACATGACTCAGCTCCAATCTCGATTTGAAGATATATCATTAACTTTAAGTTCTTTGATATTAAATTGGTTCAATTAACATATAATCTTTGCCTGGAGAATTTCTAATTAAGTAGAAATAATAATGCCCATATTTTTATAGGTTATAATAGGAGAGCTCTCGATTACCAGCTAAAGAGAATGTGTCAGTACCTTTAGGAGATATTCCTGAATGTAGCCATACATCACTTGAAGAAGAGTACAACACATGGACTCTCTAAGTTAAGGCCTATTGCTTACCTGAAGTACTTCTTTATTTAAAAAAAAAAAAAAATCCGGATTCTTAGTTACCTGCCTTCTAGGTCTCAAGTCACCCATTTTCCCATGTGGTATGTAATTCTTTTTTTAGTCACTGCTGGGGTCCTTAGGTGCTGGCAGGCAGATGAAAGTGAGAAGAACATGGCAGGTTGTTCTCCTGCTGTGATTCTTATGTGTGTGTGTGTGTGTGTGTGTGTATCTCATTTTTGATGCCTCCTGGTGTGAATGGACCAAGGAGTGGGACCTTGACTTTGCTCCTGATACAGCAGTTTTCCAGGAGAAGGGCCTGGTACCTGGTGAGCACCTAGTAAGTGCTTGCTGACTGAAGGACTCCTAATGCACATTTCCAGAAAACTGATGAAGAGGACAGAATGTGGGTAAGATCCACAGAGGCCTAGATATAAGGGACAGAAAGGCACAAACTCCAAAAGGGAGAGAGAAGGGCAGAGAGAAATGTCCTAGAACGTAGAGACATCTCGACTGAGTACGGAAATTCTGAAGAGCTCTTCTTTCGTCACCAACTTCAACTGAGGAATCAGTGGAAGGGGAACCAGAAGGTCTAAGGATCCAGATTTGTACAAGATGTATTATAGGTGCAGGTTTCTGTAGGTTGCAACAATTTGTCTCAAATGAGACAATTTTTGCAGATGTAGCCCCGTACTGTTGAGATATCATACAGAGAGAGTCTCAGGCTTGCAAATGCGCCCATATACCAGAGGGAGACCCCTCATTAGATTGTGTGCATCCAACCAAAGCCAAAATACAACTCATGAAGGGAAGAGGGTAAATGTCTGGGACCAGTGGGTTTTTTTTTTTTTTTTTTTACTCCTGTAATCCACAAGCTGCTCTGCAAGAGGCTCTCCAGAGTCATTCTGGCTGGTCTTGTCTGGACTCAATGACTTGGTCACCACTGAAAACAGTTACAATTGTTAGAATACTTTCCAATCAGCTTGGAAGCTTAGCTGCTGAATATGTGCAATCTCTGGGAAATGCACACATTGTCTTTTCGTTGTACCTGCCGCTAATTGAGTCAGTAGGGCACAAATCCCTTTGTTAGAGTAACAGACAGGTGTATTGACAATTTCTTGTGATGGCAAGACCATGAAGAAAAAGACTCTTTCCTTGAGTCGGCAAAATACATTGGAATATAAATTAGCACATCTCTTTAGGGAAAACTAAGAGCATAAAGAGATGCCTTCAGTTTCTAGCCAAGGTGCAGTGACAGAAATCAGATTAACCCTCCTTCCAAATCTCACTCTCCACCTTTGTCCCACTCCCAAAGGAATAAAAAGACAAAAAAACGTGAAATACTGATTTCTAAGACACTGGAAATCAGGCAGCAAAGAACAGCAAGCCTTAAGAGGTGACAAACAAACAAGATGAGTCTTGTCATGGGCCCACCTTCCTGCTTTCAGTGAGTTCCCATGCTGGGCACCAAGAGGAGGATTTCAGGTCAATTTTTCATTTGACTCTGGAGATGAAGCTGAATATCGGTGGAGAGTAAGGCAGCTAGAGCTCACAGGACAAAGATCCAGTGATTCTTATTTGCAAAGTAGATGTAAAGAGAAAAGGTATAGATATCAAAGCTGAAAGGGGAGTTCGGGGAATTGGGAAATTAGGATTTACCTATATACACTATTGATGCTATGTATGATAGCACCCTTATGGCAGAAAGTGAGGAAGATCTAAAGAGCTCTTGATGAAAGTGAAAGAGGAGAGTGAAAATGTTGTTTTAAAGCTCAACATCAGAAATCTAAGATTAGGACATCCAGTCCCGTTACTTCATGGCAAATAGATGGGGAAACAGTAGAAACCGTGGCAGACTTCCTTTTTCTGGGCTCCAAAATCACTGCAGATGGTGACTGCAGCCATGATATTAAAAGATGCTTACTCCTTGGAAGGAAAGTTATCACCAACCTAGACAGCATATTAAAAAGCAGAGATATTACTTTGCCAACAAAGGTCCATCTACTCAAGGCTATGGTTTTTCCAGTGGTTGTGTATGGATGTGAGAGTTGGATATAAAGAAAGTTGAGCACAGAAGAATTGATGCTTTTAAACTGTGGTGTTGGGGAAGACTCTTGAGAGTCCCCTCGACGGCAAGGAGATCCAACCAGCCCATCCTAAAGGAGATCAGTCCTGGGTGTTCATGGGAAGGACTGATGTTGAAACTGAATCTCCAATATTTTGCCCACCTCATGCAAAGAGCTGACTCATTTGAAAAGACCCTGATGCTGGGAAAGATTGAGGGCAGGAGAAGAAGGGGATGACAGAGGATGAGATGGTTGGATGGCATCACCGACTCAGTGGACATAGGTTTGGGTGGACTCCGGGAGTTGGTGATGGACAGGGAGGCCTGGTGTGTTATGGTTCATGGGGTCATAAACAGTCAAACATGACTGAGCGACTGAACTGAGCTGAACTGGTACAATAAATAGCAAGTGAGAACCTATTGGATGGCATAGGGAATTACTGGATGCTCCTGTGGTTACCTAAATGAGAATGAAATCCTACTAAGAGGGGATATATGTATATGTATAGCCGATTCACTGTGCTATTAACACAACATCATAATTAACACATTGTAAAGCAGCTATACTCAAATAAAAGTTAATAATAAAAAAAGAAACATGAAGAAAGGTCCAATGATGAGACAGTGGGAGACAGAGAATGCTGGGATATGAAAGGGTCTCCCTCAAGTACTCAGCAGAGTAATGATCCGGGTATCCTTATGAAGAAAGTGCCTGAGGCCAAGGAAAGAACATTTTTAAAAGATCCTGGAACAACGCCTGGTGCTCACCACACAGGACAAGCAATCGTATGTAAGTGATCTCCCCACACAGACTGGACTACTTATAACTCATGGGCCATTGGGAAGAACATTCAAAAAACTCTTGTGATGGACAGGGAGGCTTGGCTGTTAAAATGCTGCACTCAGTATCCCCGTAAATTTGGAAAACTCAGCAGCGGCCACAGGACTGGAAAAGGTCGGTTTTCATTCCACTCCCAAACAAAGGCAGTGCCAAAGAATGTTCCAACTACCACACAATTGTGCTTATCTCACATGTTGGCAAAGTAATGGTCAAAATTCTCACTGTGAGGTTTTCACAGTATGTAAACTGAGAACGTCCATATGTGCAAGCTGGATTCAGAAAAGGCAGAGGAACCAGAGATCAAATTGCCAACATCCGTTGATTCATAGTAAAAGCAAGAGGGTTCCAGAAAAATATCTACTTCTGCTTTCTTGAGTACGCCAAAGACTTTGACTGTGTGGATCACAACAAACTGTGGAAAATTCTTCAAAGAGATGGGAATACCAGACCACCTTACCTGCCTCCTGAGAAATCTGTATGCAGGTCAAGAAGCAACAGTTAGAATCAGACATGAAAGAACGGACTGGTTCCAAACTGGGAAAGGAGTATGTCAAGACTGTGTGCTGTCACCCTGCTTATTTAACTTCTATGCAAAGTACATCATGTGAAATGCCTGCCGGGATGAAGCACAAGCTGGAATCTACATTTCTGCAAGAAATATCAATACCCTTATATATGCAGACGACACCAGGTTTATGGCAGAAAGCGAAGAGGAAGTAAAGAGCCTCTTGATGAAAGTGAAAGAGGAGAGTGAAAAAGCTGGCTTAATATCCAACATCCAAAAAAGTAAGATCATGGCATCCGATCCCATCACTTCATGGCAAATAGATGGGGAAACAATGGAAACAGTGAGAGACTTTATTTTCTTGGGCTCCAAAATCACTGTACATGGGGACCACCGCCATGAAATTAAAAGACGCTTGCTCCTTGGAAGAAAAGCTATGACCAACCTAGACAGCATATTAAAAAGCAGAGATAGTCCTTTGCCAACACAGGTCAGTCTAATCAAAGCTATGGTTCTTCCAGTAGTTGTGTATGGATGTGAGAGTTGGACTATAAAGGAAACTGAGTACCAAAGAATTGATGCGTTTAAACTGGTGTTGGAGAAGCCTCTTGAGAGCCCCTTGGACTGCAAGGAGATCCAACCAGTCCATCCTAAAGGAAATCAGTCCTGAATACTCATCAGAAGGACTAATGCTGAAGTTGAAGCTCCAATATTTTGGCCACCTGGTGGGAAGAGCTGACTCAGTGTAAAAGTCTCTGATGCTGGGAAAGATTGAAGGCAAGAGGAGGAGTGGGTGGCTGAGGATGAGATGGTTGGATGGCATCACCGACTCAATACACATGCATTTGAACAAACTCCAGGGTTTGGTGAGAGACAGGTGAAGCCTGATGTGTTGCTGTCCTTGGATCGCTACTGAAATGAAGAAACTGGGGGAACAGTTCCTTACAACCAGAAAGCTCCATAGGGCCTACAACCAGCCCCATCTTTCTCTGCTCTGAGTCACCTTGTAGAACAAGCCACAGTCAGCGAATCCAAGGAGGGCACAGGACAAAGCTGACTGCAGGATACTTTGACCGCCTGATATCCCCTCACCTTTTCATCTGGGCCCTACATCGTCTCTACCTGTGACACCTATTATTCTCTGAAAACCAAGAAGTTCGTCCCTTGTGAAGACACTTCGCTTTCCCTCACTCCAGCACACCCGCGGGACAATCTGATTTGAGTCAGAGAACAAAAGGGAACGAATTCAACTCTATACCGCGGTTTCCAGCCATAGACACAAGGATGAAGAGTGTCAGGTCTGCGGATTGAGCTGATCCAGGAGGAAAAGCAGGCCGGTCCTCGAGCCCGCTATCAGGGGAGGCCCCCGAATCAGGTCACGATCAGGGAGTAGATGGACCCGCCCATCACCAGCTGAGAACCAAGTGGCCCCTGCTTCGCAAGTTAGCAGGTTCAGAAAGAGAGCTTGACCTCTCACCACACCTGGATTCCAGGTCTTCCCTCACGACCTGCGGAGCCTACCTTGTCCAGTTCTTGGATGAGGCTGAACCTCTGATCCAGGGGTTGGGCGGGCGTCGTTGCGCTTTGTCACACCTTCGGGGCAGGGGATGGATCCGTCCCCTCGGCGCGCTCCACTCGCCGGCCCGAAGCCCTGTGCCCACCATTTCTGCTGCAGGGAGCCATGTGTCTGTGGTCCCTCGGGCGTCCGCTGTGCGTCCACCCTGACGGGGAGAGGACCACCTCACCCTCGTCCCGTCCACGTGGGACGTCAGCATGCCGGACGCGACAGAAAACGATGAATCCGCTCCTCTGTCTGGACGTGGGAGGTGACAACTAGGACCTGCAGGGGAGGAAAGCAAGGCGAAATCTCGAGAAACGCCCTGATCTAAAGCCCTTTTCAAGTCTGCCTCTTTGGGAACTCAGGCCTCTAGCGCGCTTGAGGTGCTGTCGCGCTCACACTCTCGACCGCACTCGAGTCCACGCGGAACCAGGAGGAGCCCTGCGGCCTGGGGGCCGGTGCGCATGCGGCCCGCGCCTGCCTCGGGGTCTGAGCCCGTGAACCTCAGACGCGAAGGCAACGCCGCACTGAGAAAAGGAGGAAAGCCACTGCTGGAGGAAAGGGCACGTGCATTCCCCAGATTGAGAAGCTCTACTGCTAAAGGAAACCAGAGACAGACAGACACACACAGACAACCTTGCATTAAAACCTTTCAGCGAAAAGAAACTCTGCCTGCTGTGAGGTACATACGAAGACCCTTCAAGA
>NC_030810.1:101691259-101725845 GCF_001704415.2 Capra hircus
CATAGTCTGGTAGCAGAGTGGGGAAGGAGGGAAAGGGCTGGTGCAGGCAAGAATCAAGGAGGCCTAAGGAGAGGGGAGGAAGGAGAGAATAAAAGAATTTGTGCTTCTACCCTTCCCCCTCCCTCTCTTGCCTTCTCTCTTCTTGGTCTTCTTCCATCCCTACACTGAGAAATCTTGATACACCCACTTCTGAGAAGAGAGACCCAACTATCTGTGCTCGGGTGCACAAATTCTGGGTTGTAAAAATAGTTCTGTCCTTATGTGGCCTTAGACAAATAAAGAAAATTTCTTGTGCCTCCCTTCTTTCTGTTTTAAAATGGGAGGAATGAAAGCATTTGTTGTCAGATGTGCCCGGGTTTAGAAACTACTGGATGAATCATGTTATCAGCTGTGAAATCATTTTGTGTCACTATTCTCAGAATCTTTTGACAAACTCTATGCTTATTTATTTCACCTTGAATTAACTTGATACTTCTATAAATTTCTGTAAACGGAATCAAGCCAAAGGCTCCCGTGATTGCTCTTGCAGTTTGCTCCGTGAGTGTTCTTGAAGTTTGCTCAGATGTAGCTGGACCACCCTTCATTGCCAGTTCTCTGCTTGCAGATCAGGACTTATGTGCAGGCTGAAGGAAATGGGAAGAACAAACATCTTTACCCATCCCAGTTCTAACCTCACCTGATTCTGTCCTTGGCCCTTGTGAGAACCTGGTTCTCCAGGTTTCCTGGCCATTCTGTGATCTCTCAACACCCTTTCTATGGATTTATTTTCTTCCTATATGAGTCAGAGTCCATTTCAGGTACTTGTGCCATAAACCTTGAGCCTTCTTCAATTTTCCTAGAGGAGTACTTTGTCTTATTACCACTCAACATCTTGATTTTCAAAAAGAAGTTTCATCTTTTCACTCTGGAGCTGTGAACTTCCTCCTTATAATAAGAGCTTCCCCTTTGCCTCCTTCCTCCTTGAGTCAATCTCTCTGTCCAGTCTTGGAACAAAATACATCTCCAGGCAATACTAGCCATCTTTCTGTTTTTTGGCCAGCCAAAAACTAGTGCTACTTTTTCTGTTCTGCTGCGTATTGGACTAGGGAGGAAACAGTTTTAGGATACAATGAAGAACTAAAGATTATTCTGAGCCCTGATAGGATTTATACCTATTATACATGCAAATACTTCATGTGGTGGTATTTTGGGTACATAAATACTGTCTGTACTGTAAGACAACTTGGATGTGCATCCTCTATGATTCAGCAATCAGTGCTCTTGGGTACCTTGATATTTGTATGCCTTTTTTTAAACTGCAATTTCTGGGTTTGATATGTTAAGAAATGGGAGAGAAACTGACTCCACTGGACCCTGACCAAAGTGTCTCTGAGGGCCTAAGTGTTTGTTAGAGCCCTGTCTCATGTCCTCCACGACATGCGGTTTATCTTCAGTCACCCCAGGTGAATTTGGGTCTTCCCTAGTGGCTCAGCAGGTAAAGAATCTGCCTGCAATGCAAGAGACCCAGGTAAATCCCTGGTTGGGAAGATCCCCTGGGAGAAGGGAATGGCCACCCCTTCCAGTATTCCTTGCCTGGAGAATCTCTTGGACAGAGGAAGCTGGCATGCTCCAGTCCATGGGTCACAAGTAAGACAAGACTGAGTGAGGTTCATTTCACTTCTAGGTGAGTATAGCTGGTTTCTCTGAGCGTTTTGATATAAATGGTTATTTTTACTTATATTGCAAATCTATAAATACACACTTGTTGTGAGAAAACCTTACCCCTCCCAAATCAGAAATGTATGAAGAAAAGGAGAGTTCTCTTGCCTCCATTCCCACTTCACTGCTGACACACTTTACATGTTACAGATAAGAGGTGGTGGTGGCGGCTTTGGAGTGTAATCTGTACTATGGGAAAACTAAGGGACCCAGGAAATCCCACCTCCTGCCCTGACAACCATCTGCCCTCTTGGAAGCAAGGAGAAAAGGGTGAAGGCAAGGAAAAGGCAAATAACACTCTTATTTGCAGAAATTTTACCTCAAGATGGGACACTGTGCTTAACCAAGGCAGAATACGTGGTTCATGATGGAGAGCTAGGGGGCTCTTCCCGGGCACAAAACCGGAAGTGGATTTTACCTCATTTTCTGAGGTGGAGAGTGAACTGAGCTTATCAAAGGAGAGGAGCAGAAAGAAAGCAAAAGGGATATGCACCTACGTGGGTCAACTGTGTTCAAGTCTTGGGATTAGGAAGGGGACATACAGAGGGTGAAGAAGCAGATACCCTTTCCCTGGCAGTGGAGAGAAGGTAGCTGCCATAGAGGTTCCATGGTGTAATGGAACCTCTGGATCCTACGATCCGAGTTCAAATCTCGTGGGACCTTTCTGTTTAATTAGAAAGGTTGTTCCTGTGAGTAAATGGTGATGGGGAGGGGCTGCAATGTCGATAATCAGCCGGGAATCCCAACAGCTTTCAGGTCGAGGGTTCCAGACCTGAATGGGAAGAACTGTGTCTTATTCAAGTTCTCTATTCTTTCGAATTTTTATCGGCCCTGTCCCAGTTTATTATGATTTTATTCAGAGTTTCTCACTCTTAAGTCTCCGTTAGACACTCAAAGCCACTGTTCAGTCAAGATTCGAACCTTCACTCATTGAAATCCCGTCCTTTGGTCCCAAGCTCAGCCCGAAAGAGGAGCGCGCGTCGCGGATTCCCGCGTCTGAGGAGACCCCAGGTCCCTGACCCACGGCCGCCCGGCCAGGCTGCTCCGGGCCGAAGGGGAGACGAGCCGCTGGGACTCCGGAGCCGGGGGCTGGGTTCCTTTCGTCCTGCCGCGACTCTGCTCCACCGAGATGTCTCACGACATGACCGGATTGGAAACACTTGTGTCCTCTACTGCTCGGCAGAAAAACATGGATGAGGCCCGTGATGGACTGGCCTAACTAGTTAAAATTTTCCCTTGGCAGTGCTAAGAAGCATCACTCTCATAATTTGGAACTTTCAGCGGTTACAAAGGACTCAATGACGCAGCTGTCTTTGGTAGGACAGGAAAAAGAAAGGTGTGAGGCTGGTGAAAGGATCCAAGGAAAGGCAGAGATCAGGAGGGAACACAGGATGAGCCAGAAGGGAGAAAGGGATTGGAAGGCAGAGGAGTGGGCGGTCGCTGGGTTGGGGTGACCACAGCGCCTCACTCAGGAGTAGCTCCCACCCTTTACTGAAGTGTCCCAGGACCCGATTCACCCGAAATCGCAAAGCTGCTGGCATGGCACTTGTTCTGGCAAAGTTCCCTTTGCGGTTCCCTGTGGAGCGGTGAGGTGGGCTGTGTGGGTCTGCAGGTGAGTGGAAGTCCTGGCTGTTTGCCTTGGAGATGACTGGCGGGCAGGGAAACACGCACATTCCACTTTCCCCTTTGCAGGCCGGTCTGCAGCGTCTGGGGTGGGAAACTGGAAAATCGGAAGGTCAATATTTATTTAGAGATAAGGAGCTATATAGCCAAACAGTCAGTGAAAGGGGTTATCCCTGGATAAAAGGAACATGAGAAGGGATCAGGAGACTACTGTTTTGGGGGCATGTGTAACTTTGTATTCAGTTCAGTTCAGTCGCTCAGTTGTGTTCAGTTCAGTCGCTAAGTCGTGTCCGACTATTTGCAACCCCGTGAATCGCAGCACGCCAGGCCTCCCTTGCACTTATGGACGTTCTCAGTTTACACACTGTGAAAGCTTCACAGTGAGAATTTTGACCATTACTTTGCCAACATGTGAGATAAGCACAATTGTGTAGTAGTTGGAACATTCTTTGGCACTGCCTTTGTTTGGGAGTGGAATGAAAACCGACCTTTTCCAGTCCTGTGGCCGCTGCTGAGTTTTCCAAATTTACGGGGATACTGAGTGCAGCATTTTAACAGCCAAGCCTCCCTGTCCCTCACAAGAGTTTTTTGAATGTTCTTCCCAATGGCCCATGAGTTATAAGTAGTCCAGTCTGTGTGGGGAGATCACTTACATACGATTGCTTGTCCTGTGTGGTGAGCACCAGGCGTTGTTCCAGGATCTTTTAAAAATGTTCTTTCCTTGGCCTCAGGCACTTTCTTCATAAGGATACCCGGATCATTACTCTGCTGAGTACTTGAGGGAGACCCTTTCATATCCCAGCATTCTCTGTCTCCCACTGTCTCAGCACTGGACCTTTCTTCATGTTTCTTTTTTTATTATTAACTTTTATTTGAGTATAGCTGCTTTACAATGTGTTAATTATGATGTTGTGTTAATAGCACAGTGAATCGGCTATACATTTACATATATCCCCTCTTAGTAGGATTTCCTTCTCATTTAGGTAACCACAGAGCATCCAGTAATTCCCTATACCATACGTTCAGTTCAGTCGCTCAGTCATGCTTGACTCTTTGCAACCCCATGAACCGTAACACACCAGGCCTCCCTGTCCATCACCAACTCCCGGAGTCCACCCAAACCTATGTCCACTGAGTTGGTGATGCCATCCAACCATCTCATCCTCTGTCATCCCCTTCTTCTCCTGCCCTCAATCTTTCCCAGCATCAGGGTCTTTTCAAATGAGTCAGCTCTTCACATGAAGTGGCCAAAGTATTGGAGATTCAGTTTCAACATCAGTCCTTCCCATGAACACCCAGGACTGATCTCCTTTAGGATGGGCTGGTTGGATCTCCTTGCCGTCGAGGGGACTCTCAAGAGTCTTCTCCAACACCACAGTTCAAAAGCATCAATTCTTCTGTGCTCAACTTTCTTTATATCCAACTCTCACATTCATACACGACCACTGGAAAAAACCATAGCCCTTGACCTACGGACCTTTGTTGGCAAAGTAATATCTCTGCTTTTTAATATGCTGTCTAGGTTGGTGATAACTTTCCTTCCAAGGAGTAAGCATCTTTTAATATCATGGCTGCAGTCACCACCTGCAGTGATTTTGGAGCTCAGAAAAAGGAAGTCTGCCGTGGTTTCTACTGTTTCCCCATCTATTTGCCATGAAGTAATGGGACTGGATGCCTTGATCTTAGTTTTCTGAATGTTGAGCTTTAAAACAACATTTCACTCTCCTCTTTCACTTTCATCAAGAGGCTCTTTAGTTCTTCCTCACTTTCTGCCATAAGGGCGCTGTCATACATAGCATCAATAGTGTATATAGGTAAATCCTAATTTCCCAATTCCCCGTGTTATGCACCGAGCCCGTATCTCCGAACCGACCAAGAGAGCAAGTCCACCACAGTGATGCACAGGCAAGAAGGGAGTTTGTTTCTAGCGTGCTAGGGCCCAAGTCTCTTACAGCACAGTGCAATCCGACAAGAGCCCCAAACAAAGGAGTATGGTGGCTTATATACAGGCAGTTCTTTGTCTCAGTTACAGGAGTAGCTGGCGTTACATGATTGGCCAGGCAGGATGAGCGCATATCCTGTCTCTTTCTGGTAAACATGACTGAGGTCCTAGAGCCCGTCGTTTGGTCTCTAACATTCCCCCCGTCCTTAGATCATATAGAGGAATCTTCCTCTCGGTCCTGAGACAGTTTGATATTGTTGTCGAAGCACAAACAGCTGTACTGTATTTATGCGTTCCTTTACAAAGGCTACAAGTCTATTGATAATACATGGGCCAAAGGTAAGCATCAGTAGAAGTATTAGCAGGGGTCCCAGCAAGGTGGAGATTAGGGTGGTCAACCAAGGGGATTGTTGAAACCAAGACTCAAACCATCCTTGTTGAGCCTCATGTTCTCGTTTACGTTGGGCTAGTCCCTCTCTTACTTTGGCCATAGATTCTCTAACTATTTTTGTGTGATCAGCATAAAAACAACACTCTTCTCCTAGGGCAGCAAAGAGTCCCCCCTGTTGCAGAAAGAGCAGATCTAATCCTCTTCTGTTTTGCAGAACTACTTCAGATAGGGAAGTTAAAGATGATTCTAAATGACTAATAGATTGCTCTATACGGGTGATGTCCTCATCTATGGCCGCTCTCAGGGAGTTAAATCCTTGGCTTTGCAGGGACAAAGCTGTTATTCCTGTTCCGGCCCCGGCTATTCCAAGACCGAACATAGTTGCTATGGTTATGGCAGTAAGAGGTTCCCTCTTGACTTTGTAAGTTCTTTCTTGAGGATTTAGGGTCAATTTTGGGGCCCAGTAATCATATATTGTTTCCTCTGGTCGGTACAGAATTTTTGGCATGACTGCTACCATAACACAGAATTCTTCTTTGGGATCAAAGATTGAGCTGTGTAAGCATGGAGTCAGCCCCGTGTGTGAACAGACCCACCATCCTCCCATCCATGGTATTAGCCACCTGGCTATTGGCAAGTCCATAGGCTCAATGACGTGCGCACCCTGTGGAGACCTCTCTGATAATACCTTGCCCATACATAACCCTTTTCCCCATATCTCTCTCATTGTAAGGCCCACTTTTCAGTCTCCCCATTGACATTGAGGAGGATCGGTTGGCCAGGTCGTAAGAGGCGTTGAGGCCTACTGCCTCATAATAAGGGGGAATTAAGTTGTAACATAACCAACAGGATTTAGTTGCCTCAGGATGGGTTTGATTTAAGGTAGCATAAGCTGCCTTTACTAATTTCCATAGTGGATCTGTTTGTCCGAGTTTAGCAAGGGGGCCCGCCTCTGGGTCTTTTGTTGGTCCCTGGGATGTAGGTAGGGAGGTTGTCGGGTAGAGAGTTGCATGGACCTGTTCAACGGGGTTTGGACCGATACTATATATTTGTACCGGTTCTAAAACTTGACTCACAACAATGATACCATTATAATACTCCCGGTATGGGAACCCGTCAGTTCTGGTCTGAAGCCCCCATGATATCCCATTGACCCAGGCCTTTTCTTTTTTTGCTTTGTCAATGTTAAACCTTATTTTTACCTGGGCAAAGTTATGATCCTTTTCCCAATCGGAGTACGGAGGTAGGGGTCCTACAAAGGAGAAGTTAAGCAAGTCCCGATTTCCTACATCCCACTGTCTATACCCTGGAGTCTCCGACCCATCATTGGAAGTTACACAGTCCCAAGATTTACAACAAGAGTCCTGTATGCCCCCACAAATCTTCCAGTTATGCCTGGGCGCACCTGGACATGCCCAGAATGCATGATTCCGGAGCTTGCCCCTCTTTCTTGCCGGTGGTACATTTACCACTGGCTTAAGGTCAAAGTATAAGTCTGGCCACCAAGTATTTGGTGGATGTATTGCGGTGGTGGAGTTAAGCATCTCATGTGTTAGTCCATTTTGCAGTTTCCAGGTGATTCTGACGGGTTGGTGCGGGTTCATGCTGGCAGCTTCGGAGCAGAGTAACATGGTCATCCATAAGATGGTCCAGACGAGTTGTCTTGGTCCTGTCGACGACGCCGGAGCTTCAGCCTCAGGGGGTTGGACGGGTGCAGAGACGCTTCCCATTCTTTTTTAGCATCTTCCTGCTCTGCTGAAGTAGCTGGGCGTACGTGGTTGCAATGCACCCAAGGCCCGATACCGTTGACCTTTAGGGCAGTTGGGGTGGTAAGAAGAACAACATAAGGACCCTTCTATTTGGGTTCTAGTGCCTTGGTTTGGTGCCTTTTGACCCATACCCAATCTCCTGGGCCAATGTCATGTGAGGGAATAGTTCCCTTATTTTGACCCACATGTATTTCCCGGAGCAGTTTCCAGACACGAGAGTGCACCTTGCTTAAGGCCATCAAGGCCTCTTGGAATTGTCCCAACGTGGGAGGCGGTAGGTTTCTTCCCTTCAAATACTGGACATACAGGGGGAGGTCTCCCATACAGAATTTCAAATGGGGTCAGATTAAGTTGATAAGGAGTATTACGCGCATGGAAGAGGGCAAAGGGAAGGAGGATCACCCAGTCCCCGCCAGTCTCTATAGCCAATTTAGTTAAAGTTTCCTTTATGGTCCGATTCATTCTTTTTACTTGCCCTGAGCTCTGTGGACTGTATTCACAACGTAACTTCCATTTAGTCCCCAGGGCTAGGGCAAGGCTCTGAACTATTTGACTCACAAAAGCAGGTCCATTATCAGAGCCGATGGTCACTGGCAGGCCAAACCTGGGAACTATTTCTTCTAAAATCTTTTTTGCCACTATCATCATGGTTTTTCCCTTTGTAGGAAAAGCCTCCACCCACCCTGAGAAGGTATCCACCAACACTAACAAGTACCGGTAACCATACTTGCCTGGCCTTACCTCCGTGAAATCTATTTCCCAGTATTGCCCTGGTCCTTCTCCCCGATATCTCAGTCCTGCATGTTGTCCTTTTCCTGGCCTCATCTGTTGACACACCTTACAAGCATGCACTATGTTCTTTACAGTTGTCTGGTGCTGGGGAAATCGCAGGTGCGCAGTTTGAAAGAGCATCAGAGTCTTTTTTTCTCCCAGATGAGTAGACAAGTGTAAATGCTCACATAGTTGCCGTCCCAACTGAGCAGGGAGTATCAAGTAGCCATCTGAGTCTCGGTACCATCCATCTTCACCTTTTTGAAGGTTGGTGTGTTCTTGGATCCAAGCAAGGTCTGTGGATGAATACTCAGGGGTTGGGGGCAGAGTTCCCATACCTGGAGGTGGAAGTCCGATCGCCAACACAGGGGTGATGAAATCTTCATCAGCTACTTTTCGAGCTGCCAGGTCTGCGGCACGATTCCCTCATGCCGTGGGGCTGTCACCCTTCTGATGTCCAGGTACGTGTACTATTGACACAGGCCGAGGCATCTGTACAGCCTCTAAAAGTCTACGGATTTCAGGCAAATTTTTAATTTCTTTTCCTTCAGCTGTCAAAAACCCCCGTTCCCGATATATCGGGCCCTGGATGCGTACCGTGCCAAAAGCATAGCGACTGTCAGTGAAAATAGTTATTCTTTTTCCTTTGGCTCTCTCTAATGCTTGAATCAGGGCAATTAACTCTGCCTTTTGTGCTGAGGTATCCGGGGGAAGGGCCTCTGCCAATATCATCTGTCCAGAGTCATCTACTACTGCGGCTCCCGCCCGTCTCTGTCCATCTTTCACATAACTGCTGCCATCTGTGAACCATTTTAGCTCACTGTTATCCAGTGGAGTATCGGTTAAGTCCTTTCGTAATGCTGTTACCCCGGCCAGTATCTCATCACAATCATGGAGGGGGCTATTTTCCTCCGGATTGGGCAAAAGAGTGACCGGATTTAGAGTGCAGGGCGTTTGGAAATGAATCCGTGGGGTGTCAAGTAGCAAGGCCTGGTAGTGCGTCAAGCGGGCATTAGAAATCCATTTACCTGGGGGTTGCTTTAAAACTCTATGGCATGAGGAGTGTAGACCAAGAGTCTCTGTCCATAAGTCAGTTTATCAGCATCATGGACTAAGAGCGCAGTGGCCACGATGATACGGAGGCAAGGTGGCCATCCGGCTGCCACTGGGTCCAGTCTCTTGGAAAGGTAAGCTACAGGTCGCTTCCATGGTCCCCATCTCTGTGTTAGTACCCCTTTTCCTATCCCCCGCTTTTCATCTACAAATAATTGGAAAGGCTTAGATGGATCAGGGAGGGCAAGGGCAGGAGCTTCTAGCAAGGCTCACCTGAGCTCTGGGAAGGCCTCTTTCATTGGCTCAGTCCTTTTCCAGTCCTTGTTTTCTTTGGTCCCTTCATATAGTGGCCTGGCCTTTTCTGCAAACCGCAAGATCCATAACCGGCAATATCCCACAGTTCCCAGAAATTCTCTCACTTGTCTAGGGTTAGCCAGCTCAGGGATCTGGAGGATGGTTTCTTTCATAGCCTGTGTTAGCCACCTCTGGCCTTGCTTTATCTTATAACCGAGGTATGTAACCTCTTGCTTGGCAATCTGGGCCTTTTTGGCACTGGCCCTGTAACCTAAAATCCCTAAGGTTTGGAGAAGGTCACCTGTTGCCTCTTGGCACTCTTTCTCTGTAGCCGCTGCCAGCATAAAGTTATCAACATATTGTAATAAAACAATGGTAGAGTGTTCAACCCGATACTCATGGAGGTCTTAGTCCAGGGCCTCATTAAATAACGTGGGCGAGTTTTTGAAACCCTGTGGTAAGCGAGTCCATGTCAGCTGCACAGGGGTCTGACCACCGTCTTCCTGCCATTCGAAGGCAAAGATCTCTTAGCTTGCGGGGGCAAGAGGCAAACTGAAAAAGGCATCTTTTAAATCTAAAACAGTATACCAAATGTAGTTTGGAGGCAAGTTGCTTAGCAATGTATAAGGGTTAGGAACCGTAGGATGAATATCACTCACCCATTTGTTGACTTCTCGGAGATCTTGAACAGGTCTAAAATCAGTTCCCCCAGGCTTTTTCACAGGCAACAGGGGAGTGTTCCATGGGGACCAGCACCTTTTCAGGACCCCAGCGTCTATGAGGCATTGTATATGAGGAGTAATTCCTTGTTGAGCCTCTTGACTCATGGGATACTGCCGTACCCTCACCGGGGAAGTACTGGCTTTCAGTTCCACAATGATAGGGGGCCTCTGTTTGGCCAGTCCCATTCCTGCTGTTTCAGCCCAGGCCTGAGGGTATCTTTGAACCCATGGCTGTACTTTGGGGCTTATTGTCGCTGGGGCCTCTGGCAAGTAGAGTCTGTATTCATCTTTTAATGCCAGACACAGGACCTGAAGAGGATGCTCGGTCCCATCTAGAACCAACACTTGTCCACGGTCGGAATGAATTTGGGCATTCACTTTAGACAGTAAATCCCTTCCCAACATGGGCGCTGGACACTCAGGTATCACCAGAAAAGAATGGGTTACCTGGTGGGCCCCCAAGTGCACATGCCGTTTTGTCGTCCATCCATATCGTTTAGTCCCAGTTGCTTTCTGCACCCAGCTCCTTTTCTTAGACATGGGTCCATCTTTTTGGTTTAAGACTGAGTATTGGGCTCCCGTGTCCACCATGAAGCCAACCGGTTTCCCCTCTACATTTATAGTTACCCAGGACTCGGGGAGGGGCTTCGAGGCCTGACCCCCCCTAGTCACTATCCTCACCCGCGTAGAGGATATGACTGTCTGGAGAGGGAGTCCCATTCTTGGGGTTCTTGGGCTCCTCTTTTAGATTTTTGGGGGGCATTTATCTTTCCAATGTCCAAACTCTTTACAAAACGCACATTGGTTTTTCTCAAGCTTAAGCCTTGTCGTTTTTTCTTCAGTTTTTGAGTCCAATTTTTTCCCTTTTTGGAACCTGTTTTTGTTTTCAACCCCAGCAAAAAATATCTGGGCCAGCTCTTCTTGATTTTTATGGTTTTCTTCAGCTCTAAATTTTCTTTTTTTTTTTTCTTCTAATGCGGTCCTCTCTCTCTTCTGGGGTCTCTCTATGATTAAAAACTCTCTCAGCTGCCCTCACTAGATCTTGCAAGGATTGTTCACTTAACCCCTCTATCTTTTGTAACTTTCTTTTAATATCGGGGGCTGCTTGATTTACAAATGCTAACATAACTGCCACTTGTGACTCATCTGCCTGTGAGTCCATAGGGGTATAGTGTCTAAAAGCTTCCATTATCCTTTCAAGGAAGGCTGCTGGGCTCTCATTTGGCTCCTGCCTCACTGAATTTATTTTGGCAAATTAGTTGGCTTCCTGGCGGCTGCTCTAAGGCTGGCCATAAGAGTCTGGCGGCGGTACACTTGGAGATGCTCCCTACCTTCAGCGCGTTCGAAGTCCCAGTTGGGTCGCACCAAGGGGAGCCCCTCCTCAATGAGGTTAGGCTGTATTGTGGGCCTCCCATCCACCCCTGGCACATTCTTCTGAGCTTCTGACAGGATCCGCTCACGCTCCTCTGTAGTGAAAAGCACCTGTAACAGTTGCTGACAATCATCCCAAGTGGGATTGTCAGTCAATAAGACCCTGCGGTTTTTCAGAGAAGGAGGGAGTCTGGGTTTTCCAATTGTACAAATCACTAGTGGAGAAGGGCCAATACTGATATGTCCACTCTCCACCCTCTCTGGCTGGCCCTGCCCGGACCAGAAATGCGTGAACGGTGGAAGAGGGGACTTCTGGGTCTTCTTTTTCCGCTACGCTGGCCATTTCCCTTGTTCTTCCCTGAGTTCCCTGGGTGGGGCCCCCTTCTCTGGGAGGAGCTGAAGGCTCGGTTCTCCTCCTGGCTTCTCCAGATGAAACCTGTGGAACCTGTGGAAGCAAGGGCGGATGTGGATCCGCATACGGGGGTGGGAACAATTCGGTCTCCAGATCGATCAGATTAGGATACAGAGAAGATTCCTGGAAGACTGGCTTTGGTCGATTCTCATCCTTTTTTCCTTCTTTTTCTTCGGAAGCCTTCATGACTAGCACCTGTGGGCTTGGTGAGGTTGGAGTTAGGGAAGAGGGACGGGGAGGTTTAGGAGATTTAGAAGGAGTGAGAACAAAGGGTTTAAGCCATTCCGGCGGGTTTCTCACTAGATCCTGCCAGACCAGAATGTCTGGGTGGCCAACAGGACTAGGAGTAAGCACCCTCTCTTTAACTGCCTGGATAATTTGGGGATTGAAGGTTCCCTCTTGTGGCCATCCAACGTCAAAGGTGGGCCACTCGGCGGAACAGAAAGTCACCAGTTTGCTCTTCTTCACCAGTAACAAAAGATTCTGAGCTCTAGACTTGAAATCAGAGAAGTGGTTAATCATAAGAGATAAAGGAGTAGAAGTTGTTTGTCCCATGATCACAGAAAAGTACACTGGGAGCCAACAGAGCACACAAAGAGCAATGCAGACACCACAAATAGACAAACAGATAACAAAAGTAAGGTGGCCACCAACAATGCACTCAATCTTACCTGCAGGATGTTCACAGAGCCAGCCGCCTCCCTGGCATGATACCAGGGCTCGGGCTTACGCTGGACCTAATCCAGTAACCAGAGCCAGCCGCCTCCCCAGCACGATACCGGGCCTCGGCCTTACGCTGGACTTGCCTCTGCACTTTACACCTGGATGCCTCCCCAGTACAATACTGAGCCCTGGACTTAATCTGGGCTTCTGCAATGTTAGCACCGGTGCTCAGAGCTCTTATCTCCTAATGAGGTTACTCCCTTCTACCAGGAGAGTTGTCCTCCCTGGCAAGATGGTGATACCGGACGAGCCCCCAAATGTTATGCACTGAGCCCATATCTCCGGACCGACCAAGAGAGCAAGTCCACCACAGTAACGCAAAGGCAAGAAGGGAGTTTATTTCTAGCGCGCTAGGGCCCAAGTCTCTTCCAGCTCAGTGGAATCCGACAAGAGCCCCAAACAAAGGAGTATGGCGGCTTATATACAGGCAGTTCTTTGTCTCAGTTACAGGAGTAGCTGGCGTTACATGATTGGCCAGGCAGGATGAGCGCATATCCTGTCTCTTTCTGGTAAACATGACTCAGGTCCTAGAGCCCGTCGTTTGGTCCCTAACACCCGAACTCCCCTTTCAGCTTTGATATCCATACCTTTGCTCTTTACATCTACTTTGCAAATAAGAATCACTGGATCTTTGTCCTGTGAGCTCTAGCTGCCTTACTCTCCACCGATATTCAGCTTCATCTCCAGAGTCAAATGAAAAATTGACCTGAAATCCTCCTCTTGGTGCCCAGCATGGGAACTCACTGAAAGCAGGAAGGTGGGCCCATGACAAGACTCATCTTGTTTGTTTGTCACCTCTTAAGGCTTGCTGTCCTTTGCTGCCTGATTTCCAGTGTCTTAGAAATCAGTATTTCACGTTTTTTTTTTTTTTTTTTTTTTTTTTTTGTCTTTTTATTCCTCTGGGAGTGGGACAAAGTTGGAGAGTGAGATTTGGAAGGAGGGTTTTTTTGATTTCTGTCACTGCACCTTTGCTAGAAACTGAAGGCATCTCTTTATGTTCCTAGTTTTCCCTAAAGAGATGTGCTAATTTATATTCCAATGTATTTTGCTGACTCAAGGAAAGAGTCTTTTTCTTCACGGTCTTGCCATCACAAGAAATTGTCAATATACCTGTCTGTTACTCTAACAAAGGGATTTGTGCCCTACTGACTCAACTTAGTGGCAGGTACAATGAAAAGACAATGTGTGCATTTCCCAGAGATTGCACATATTCAGCAGCTAAGCTTCCAAGCTGATTGGAAAGTATTCTAATAATTGTAACTCTTTTCAGTGGTGACCAAGTCATTGAGTCCAGACAAGACCAGCCAGAATGACTCTGGAGAGCCTCTTGCAGAGCAGCTTGTGGATTACAGGGGTTAAAAAAACAAAAACAAAACGACGCCACTGGTCCCAGACATTTACCCTCTTCCCTTCATGAGTTGTATTTTGGCTTGGTTGGATGCACACAATCTAATGAGGGGTCTCCCTCTCATTGCAAGCTGGAGACTCTCTCTGTATGATATCTCAACAGTACGGGGCTACATCTGCAAAAAGTGTCTCATTTGAGACAAATTGTAGCAAGCTACAGAATCCTGCACCTATAATACATCTTGTACAAATCTGGATCCTTAGAGCTCCTGGTTCCCCTTCCACTGATTCCTCAGTTGAAGTTGGTGACGAAAGAAGAGCTCTTCAGAATTTCCGTACTCAGTCGAGATGTCTCTACATTCTAGGACATTTCTCTCTGCCCTTCTCTCTCCCTTTTGGAGTTTGTGCCTTTCTGTCCCTTATACTCTAGACCTCTGTGGATCTTACCCACATTCTGTCCTCTTCATCAGTTTTCTGGAAATGTGCCTTAGGAGTCCTTCAGTCAGCAAGCACTTACTAGGTGCTCACCAGGTACCAGGCCCTTCTCCTGGAAAACTGCTGTATCAGGAGCAAAGTCAAGGTCCCACTCCTTGGTCCATTCACACCAGGAGGCATCAAAAATAAGATACACACACACACACACAAATAAGAATCACAGCAGGAGAACAACCTGCCATGTTCTTCTCAGGTTCATCTGCCTGCCAGCACCTAAGGGCCCCAGAGGTGACTAAAAAAAGAATTACATACCACATGGGAAAATGGGTGACTTGAGACCTAGAAGGCAGGTAACTAAGAATCCGGATTTTTTTTTTTTTAATAAAGGAGTATTTCAGGTAAGCAATAGGTCTTAACTTAGAGAGTCCATGTGTTGTACTTTTCTTCAAGTGATGTATGGCTACACTCAGGAATATATCCTGAAGGTACCAAGACATTCTCTTAAGCTGGTAATCGAGAGCTCTCCTATTATAACCTATAAAAACATGGGCATTATTATTTCTACTTAATTAGAAATTCTCCAGGCAAAGATTATACGTTAATTGAACCAATTTAATATCAAAGAACTTAAAGTTAATGATATATCTTCAAATGGCGATTAGAGCTGAGTCGTGTCTGATAAATGCTGCTTAGAATCACACATTAGATGATACCTAAAAACGTTGACCCCAAATTGAAAGGGGAATAATTAAGTCACTATGATTTCTTAAATCAAAAGCCTTAATCCTGATTTAAAAGATATTATATGGTATATTTAATTTACTGGGACACATAATTTTAAATTTTATAAAAAATAAATCTGAAACTAACCATGAGGTAGTTTTTAGACCAAAATAATTAAATCAGGGTGGCGCATACCAAGAGTCATCTCTGGGAGCATGACAGGACAAACATTTTCTATGTAATTATACATCAACTATTAAAATTCTCTAGCGTGTTAAAAGTGTTCGAGAGTCATCCTTATTATCAACTTGAATTTTATTCTTGTTTGTAGCATGGAGAGGTAAACCTTTTTTCTATTCCTGAGTTACATTTCAGCAAAACAACGTTTTTAAAAAAAAAAAAAAAAGACCCACGTGGTTGCTATTCACTGAGATAGAAAAGGTGGTTCAGAACTCCGCTTTGGAGAGAGGCTGAATGACATACGTGTGGGAAAGCTGGGTGCCTCTGTGCTTGAATTCAGACTGGACCTGGGACTGGGTCAAGGCCAGAACACAAGACTAAGCATTCTTGTCTTAGGGCAGCCACCCAACCGACAGCACCCACACAGCAGTTCCGGGAAGCTTTTGAGAATATTCCCCTCTCTTTGCAGCATTTCCCATCTGGTTCTCCATCCTCCAACCACACGGAAGGATTCTTCCCCTCTGTATCCTGACAGAACACGTTATGCTCCCGGCAGGGCACAGGGAGCCAGGCAGGAGCCAAGGGGGCAGCTGCACTGCCTCGATGGGTTTCTAGCAAAGGAGCGTGGAAATCCCATGGACAGAGGAGCCTGGTGGGCTAGAGTCCGAGGGGTTGCAAAGAGTTGGGCAGGACTCAGCCGGTGAGCACGAGCACCAGGCGGTTCCACCACTCCGACGGATCCAAAGCACACCTGAGTGCCCGCCAAAGCAACCCGCAGGAGGCCAGAGGGCAGAGGGCAGCCCGTGCCCCGGAGGGCTGAGGATGAAAGCCTAGACCGTCCTACAAGCACAGGGCCTGACTGGCCTGCACTTGAGAAAGACCTGAATAAACCTCCACCTAGGTTACCCTCGCAAACATTCTCTTTACAGCGGCTTTGGTGGTTCAGAGGTGCAATTCTTGCCTCCCACGTGGGAAACCCAGGTTCGATTTCCGGCTAATGGTTTGCCGTTCTTCCTTTTGGACTTTGCTGTTGGCTCAGACGGTAAAGAATCTGCGTCCAATACAGGAGGCCTCGACTGGGAAATTCCTCTGGGAAGGCAATGGCCACTCACTCCAGAATTCTTGCCTGGAGTAATCGCATGGACAGACGAATGCTGCACTCCAAGGGATGGCAAAAGTCCAAAAGGACTGAGCGACTACCACACATATAGCTTCTCTACATCCTACAGAGAGCGGATTCCAGGTTTCTGAAGGGCCAAGAGGGCCCTCTTCCGGACGGTAAAGCTGTTCGCTGGCCTTGGAAGACAGGTCCCACAGAAGTTAGCTTTGAGAGGGACGCCAAAACAAAGGAACAATCCCGAGATATCGGCAGGTTACCATCAAGTGATGCCATAAATCTTATCTAAAGAAAGATAAGTAATGTTCACTGTGCACTTAGGTACAAAATATAGGATGTTCGTATTCTTGCAAACTTTTAGTATCTTACAAAAGATTTTGGTTTGGGATTTTAATGAATTTTTGGAACGGAAGCCTCATGTTCTCTATGAATGAAAACTCTGTTTAGTAAGACTCTGGGTTTACCATGCCAGGAGAAAAGAGTGGAAGCCAGAGCTAGCCAGCCTAGGCTGTTCATGGCATGTCAGCTCCAATAGCCAGCCTGAGCTCCAGGACCCTGAGGCCCGGACTCAGCGGCATTTAGAAACTCTGTGCAGAAATGTTCTGCACTGCACCTTTAAGCAAAATACAGTTCCCATCTGGGAGGGCAGAGAGAGACTCATGTGCATGCAGACGCTGGAAGAAAGAAAGCTTTCCCTGACCGGGAGTCGAACCTGAGCCACGGCAGTGAAAGCGCCGAATCCTAGCCACTAGACCACCGGAGAGCTGTAGCCAAAAAGGCTTGTTTAGCCTCTGCAGGTGAAAGGTGAGTGGAAGATGACCCTTCGGAAAGTCAGCAAGCTGGAAAGGCAACGTCGCAGCGGCCCAGGGCTGTGTGCAGCTGTGCAAGGCTCCCAGCCCTGCCCTCGCGGCTCATCGGCCTTCACCTCTCCTTTCCTGGGCGTCGCTTTTGCTCTGGGGCAACGACACAACGTAGCGGACTGGGTCCCTCCTGGTCTAGCGGTAGCGCTGCGTGCTGCCGAGCCCAGGTCTTGCTCTCTTTGTGAACCTCGGTTTTCTCTGTCGTCAGGCTCGGTGATGGGTGGCGGATGATGAGTGGATCCGTCCACCTCCAGATCTCCTAGCGCTGAATTAAGAGACTTGCAGGTGGTCACCACCTCTTCCTCCAGCTGCGTCCCCTGCCGCACCCCGTGCCTTTCGCGCCTGTTGGTTTTGCCAATGAGAAGGCACACCTCCGGGAGGGAAAAAGAGAGAGAAAGCCTGTTTCCGCCCGGTTTCGAACCGGGGACCTTTCGCGTGTGAGGCGAACGTGATAACCACTACACTACGGAAACGCGACAACCCCTATTCCTGAACACTGTATCCATGAAATCCCCAGGTCCCGCCACCACGAACCACACCACCAACTCTTATGACTCAAAGAGGAACCTTGGAGCCCCAGGCTCTCTCAGGCACGGAGACGGCGGCTCCCGAGGGCCCTGCTTTAGGGTTCCCCCTCTGCCCTGAAGTGAGGCCCCTCGGGCCCCCACAGGTGGCCTTCGGGGCCCCGCACCCAACGCAGAATCCTCAGATCCTCAGCTGCGCACCCTGAGTTCAGGGGTCGCCCCCGCCGACTCCCCAGCTCCCGGCAGCAGCAGGAGGCGGGGACGGTGGGTGCGCCCGAGGCCCAGGTGACCCCGAAACCCAGCGGTGTGGAAGCCGCCCCTCCCGGGCTGCGGACCCGCGCCTCGGTGGTCCTCTTCTCGGCGCCGGCGATCAGCGCTCCGTGCTCTCAGGAATGACCGACGCTTCCAATCCACCCGGGACGCGCCCTCGCCGCTGTTCCTTAGCACCTGACTCCTGTGCTCTTTCTCTGAAAGTCCGTTGGGCGCATCACTTCTCCGGTGTCCTCCTGGCAAAAGGGAGTCTCTTTGGTGTTGCCTAAAATGGCACCCCCACCGTCCCTGGGTGGGCTCGAACCACCAACCTTTCGGTTAATAGCTGAACACGCTAACCGATTGCGCCACAGAGACAGCATTACAGGGTTCATTGGGATTCTCTATGGAGTAGACACTCATTCCCGGGGTGAGCGCTCTGTCCGCCAGTAAAACGGTGCCACTTCCTTGCCCCTACCAGCCACAGATGCCAGCGCCCCCAGAGAAACCGCCACCCAGGTGTCGAACCTTCCTGGCCTGAACCAAAATAGATCCAAGGACAGCTGAACACCGGGTTGTTCCCATGATGGCTCTTCCCGTTTCCTCGCCTACACCCAACGAATGAGTGCCCACCCTGGCAAAGGCCTCCTGGGCCGAGATTGGGCTTCGGTTTCCTGTGTCCACCAGGCGGTTTCCACCAGAGTGGAATTTCCTTGGGGTTAAGACGGTAAGAATCCGTCTACAATGCAGGACACCCTGGTTCAGTCCTTGATTTTGGAAGATCCCCTGGAGAAGGGAATAGTCACCCGCTGCAGTATTCTTACCTGGAGAATCTTTGGGCAGTGGAGCCTGGCAGCCTATAGTCCCTAGGGACACAAAGAGTTGAACACGACTGAGAGACATTGACTTCTCTTTAAGTGAGTATAGCTCGTTTGTCTTGAGTGTTTTCTTTAAATGGCTATTTTTATTCACATTGTAAATTTAACAAATATACACTTGTGAGAATAACTTCAGTTCAGTTTAGTTCAGTTCAGTCACTCAGTCGTGTCCAACTCTTTGTGACCCCATGAATCACAGCTCACCAGGCCTCCCTGTCCATCACCATCTCCCACAGTTCACTCAGACTCACATCCATTGAGTCCATGATGCCATCCAGCCATCTCATCCTCTGCTGTCCCCTTCTCCTCCTGCCCCCAATCCCTCCCAGCATCAGAGTCTTTTCCAATGAGTCAACTCTTCACATGAGGTGGCCAAAGTACTGGAGCTTCAGCTTTAGCATCATTGCTTCCAAAGAAATCCCAGGGCTGATCTCCTTCAGAATGGACTGGTTGGATCTCCTTGCAGTCCAAGGGACTCTCAAGAGTCTTCTCCAACACCACAGTTCAAAAGCATCAATTCTTCGGTGCTCAGCCTTCTTCACAGTCCAACTCTCACATCCATACATGACCATAGGAAAAACCATAGCCTTGACTAGATGGACCTTAGTCGGCAAATTAATGTCTCTGCTTTTGAATATACTATCTAGGTTGGTCATAACTCTTCTTCCAAGAAGTAAGTGTCTTTTAACTTCATGGCTGCAATCACCATCTGCAGTGATTTTCGAGCCCCCCCCACCAAAAGTCTGACACTGTTTCCACCATTTCCCCATCTATTTCCCATGAAGTGATGGGACCGGATGCCATGATCTTCATTTTCTGAATGTTGAGCTTTAAGCCAACTTTTTCACTCTCCTCTTTTACTTTCATCAGGAGGCTTCTTAGCTCCTCTTCACTTTCTGCCATAAGGGTGGTGTCATCTGCATATCTGAAGTTATTGATATTTCTCCTGGCAATCTTGATTCCAGCTTGTGTTTCTTCCAGTCCAGCATTTCTCATGATGTACTCTGCATAGAAGTTAAATAAGCAGGGTGACAATATACAGCCTTGACGTACTCCTTTTCCTATATGGAAACCAGTTTGTTGTTCCATGTCCAGTTCTAACTGTTGCTTCCTGACCTGCATACAGATTTCTCAAGAGGCAGGTTAGGTGGTCTGATATTCCCATCTCTTTCAGAATTTTCCACAGTTTATTGTGATCCATACAGTCAAAGGCTTTGGCATAGTCAATAAAGCAGAAATAGATATTTTCCTGGAACTCTCTTGCTTTTTCCATGGTCCAGGGGATGTTGACAATTTGATCTCTGGCTCCTTACCCCTCTCCAAATCAGAAATATATGAAGAATAAAAGAAGAGTTCTCCTGCCTCCATTCCCACTCCGCCGGTGACACACTTTCTATGTTACAGGTAAGAGATGGTGTGGCTTAGGAGTGTGATGAGCGCTGTGAGAAAACTAAGGGAACCAGGAAACCCAGCCTCCTGCCCTGACAACCGTCTGCCCACTCTGGGCTACGGCAAAAGGGTGAAGGCAAAGAAAAAGAAAATAACACTCTTACTTGCAGAAATTTTACCTCAGGGTGGGACACTCTGGTTAACCTAAACAGAATATGCGTTTGGTGATAGGGACCTATGGGGTCCTCCCTGGCACAAAACCCAAAGTGGATTTCACTTCATTTTCTGAGGTGAGAGTGAGCTGAGTTGATCAAAGGAGAGGAGCAGAGAGAAAGCGAGAGGGATGAGCACCCACAGGAGTCAACCATATTGGAGTCTCCTCCGGGCCTTAGAAGAACTGTCCTGAGGTTATAGGTGGGAGGTATGGAGGCTATTGTGTAGACTAAATGAGATAATCAAATAACACAGCTGGCACAGAAGGTGGCCAATATTAAGTATGTTCTAGGAGGAAACAATCAAAGATAAGCTGGCACTTCAGTCTTTTGTAACATTTGAATACATTTTTAAACATTTCAATAAATTTTGTCATGATGAATGTAACATCCATTCACAAAATAAATGTATGTTAAAGAATAGTGAAGTTGCTCAGTCGTGTCTGACTCTTTGCGTCCCCATGGACCTTAGCCTACCTGGCTCCTCTGTCCATGGGAGTTTCCAGGCAATAGTACTGGAGTAGATTGCCATTTCCTTCTCCAGGGGATCTTCCCGACCCAGGGATCGAACCCAGGTCTCCTGAATTGTAGACAGACGCTTTACCATCTGAGCCACCAGAGAAGTCATATTAAAGAATAGAATAGAAAATTTAAAATGGAATTTATATAAAAAAAATATGCCCACAAAAGGGACTTGCTTATAGTAGCTTTGTTCATAATAGTCCCCAAATTGAAAACCATTCAAATGTCCAGCACAAAGTGAATAGATATGATTGTGACATAGTCACTCCAAGAAACACTACTCTTCAATAAAATGAAACAAATTTCTGATACATGGCAACGATACGGATTAAAACTTCATTCACCCCGAGTGATGAAAAAAGTACATACTCTCCGGGGCCACCTATGGGAATTACTCCACTACTACCCTACTCCTCTGTGTCTTGTGTACACACACACACACACACACACACACACACACACACACACACAAGGACTTACGTCCAGGTAGTCTCTGACCCTCAGAGAGGATCTCTGGAGGAAAGCAGGTTGACTGGGAATCCTAGAATGCATGAAAGAGTAGGCTCATCGTCATCACCCTGTAAACGCCTTTTACCAAGGACATTTCCTCCATTGTTTGTAGCACTCTCTAGTTAACCTTTTCCGTATATTTCTCCAATTAATTTGGTTCTATCCATTTCCTCCTTTTTTTCCCTGCATTTTCCCTCCATCGCATCATAGAAAAAGCAAGAGAATTCCAGAAAGACATCTATTTCTGCTTCATTGACTCCACTAAAGCCTTTGACTGTGTGGATCACAACAAAATATGGAAAATTCTTCAAGAGGTGGGAATAGCAGACCATCTTACCTGCCTCCAGAAAAACCTGTATGCAGGTCAAGGAGAGATGAAACCAGTCAGTCCTAAAGGAAATCAACCCTGAATATTCTTTGGGAGGACTGATGCTGAAGCTGAAGCTGCAAGCCTCATTCCACGAGGCAGACCTCTATTTTGTATTTAAAATGTGAATCTAAAACCTTGGAGGAAAGTGAAGTTGTTTCCGCCCGGTTTCGAACCGGGGACCTTTCGCGTGTTAGGCGAACGTGATAACCACTACACTACGGAAACCACACGACCACTTGTGTCTAGTGACATATTCAAGAACTGCATGTTTGAACACACCTGACCTTCAAATTTTCAAAGGAAGAGGACTCTGAAAACAATTCGTCAGGCAAGGATCTGCAGTTCCTGAAAGGGCCTGATTTAGGGTTCCTCGCCTCTCCCGGGGCGAGGTCCCTGTGTGCCAGCTTTGCTCCCAAGAGCAGAGGTCGCCTCCCCTGACTCCCCAGTTCTCAGAAGCCTCCGGAGCGGGGGGGAGTAAGGTGCGTCTGAGCCCCAGGTTGGCCCCACGTCCGTCAAGGTGGACACAGCCCTTCCAGAGGCAGATCCAGTGCCTTGGAGTCCCTTTCATGGCGCCAGCGGGGACCTGGCTCGATGCTTCCAATCCCACTCGGGAAACAGAGGACCCGCCCTCCCCTCTGCCCCGCCTGACCCGTGCGCTCCTCTCTCGCAGGCCTTTCAGAGCAGCGCTTCTCCGGCGCCGCCTAGCACCGGGGGTTCCTCAGATTCCTGCCTCTGTGGCTGATGCTAGTCCTCTAGTTTCAGTCCAGACTTGCATCACGCTTTCACGTTTAGCAGGAACCGCCGCAAGGACTGAGGCTCGGGTCATTTGTTGAATTCCTTTGCCTACCAGGCCCAGCATAAAGCCGCAGAGGAGCCAGGCGCGGTCCACGCAGATCTAACCGTCTTCATTCCAAACTTGAGATTCTGCTTGAAGGACCGCTTTGTTTTACATTTTACAATGTCTGAAACGCCTCTTGTTTTCCTTTTATAATTTTGCTGTTCAACAGGTCGTGGAGCGCGAGTTTAAGAGAGGTAAAGGCGTTTTGTTTTGTTTTGTTTTGTTTTGTTTTTCAGAAAGCCGGTGTCTTGAAGGGTCTTCGTATGTACCTCACAGCAGGCAGAGTTTCTTTTCGCTGAAAGGGTTTAATGCAAGGTTGTCTGTGTGTCTGTCTGTCTCTGGTTTCCTTTAGCAGTAGAGCTTCTCAATCTGGGGAATGCACGTGCCCTTTCCTCCAGCAGTGGCTTTCCTCCTTTTCTCAGTGCGGCGTTGCCTTCGCGTCTGAGGTTCACGGGCTCAGACCCCGAGGCAGGCGCGGGCCGCATGCGCACCGGCCCCCAGGCCGCAGGGCTCCTCCTGGTTCCGCGTGGACTCCGAGTGCGGTCGAGAGTGTGAGCGCGACAGCACCTCAAGCGCGCTAGAGGCCTGAGTTCCCAAAGAGGCAGACTTGAAAAGGGCTTTAGATCAGGGCGTTTCTCGAGATTTCGCCTTGCTTTCCTCCCCTGCAGGTCCTAGTTGTCACCTCCCACGTCCAGACAGAGGAGCGGATTCATCGTTTTCTGTCGCGTCCGGCATGCTGACGTCCCACGTGGACGGGACGAGGGTGAGGTGGTCCTCTCCCCGTCAGGGTGGACGCACAGCGGACGCCCGAGGGACCACAGACACATGGCTCCCTGCAGCAGAAATGGTGGGCACAGGGCTTCGGGGCCGGCGAGTGGAGCGCGCCGAGGGGACGGATCCATCCCCTGCCCCCGAAGGTGTGACAAAGCGCAACGACGCCCGCCCAACCCCTGGATCAGAGGTTCAGCCTCATCCAAGAACTGGACAAGGTAGGCTCCGCAGGTCGTGAGGGAAGACCTGGAATCCAGGTGTGGTGAGAGGTCAAGCTCTCTTTCTGAACCTGCTAACTTGTGAAGCAGGGGCCACTTGGTTCTCAGCTGGTGATGGGCGGGTCCATCTACTCCCTGATCGTGACCTGATTCGGGGGCCTCCCCTGATAGCGGCTCGAGGACCGGCTGCTTTTCCTCCTGGATCAGCTCAATCCGCAGACCTGACACTCTTCATCCTTGTGTCTATGGCTGGAAACCGCGGTATAGAGTTGAATTCGTTCCCTTTTGTTCTCTGACTCAAATCAGATTGTCCCGCGGGTGTGCTGGAGTGAGGGAAAGCGAAGTGTCTTCACAAGGGACGAACTTCTTGGTTTTCAGAGAATAATAGGTGTCACAGGTAGAGACGATGTAGGGCCCAGATGAAAAGGTGAGGGGATATCAGGCGGTCAAAGTATCCTGCAGTCAGCTTTGTCCTGTGCCCTCCTTGGATTTGCTGACTGTGGCTTGTTCTACAAGGTGACTCAGAGCAGAGAAAGATGGGCTGGTTGTAGGCCCTATGGAGCTTTCTGGTTGTAAGGAACTGTTCCCCAGTTTCTTCATTTCAGTAGCGATCCAAGGACAGCAACACATCAGGCTTCCCTGTCTCTCACCAAACCCTGGAGTTTGTTCAAATGCATGTGTATTGAGTCGGTGATGCCATCCAACCATCTCATCCTCAGCCACCCACTCCTCCTCTTGCCTTCAATCTTTCCCAGCATCAGAGACTTTTACACTGAGTCAGCTCTTCCCACCAGGTGGCCAAAATATTGGAGCTTCAACTTCAGCATTAGTCCTTCTGATGAGTATTCAGGACTGATTTCCTTTAGGATGGACTGGTTGGATCTCCTTGCAGTCCAAGGGGCTCTCAAGAGGCTTCTCCAACACCAGTTTAAACGCATCAATTCTTTGGTACTCAGTTTCCTTTATAGTCCAACTCTCACATCCATACACAACTACTGGAAGAACCATAGCTTTGATTAGACTGACCTGTGTTGGCAAAGGACTATCTCTGCTTTTTAATATGCTGTCTAGGTTGGTCATAGCTTTTCTTCCAAGGAGCAAGCGTCTTTTAATTTCATGGCGGTGGTCCCCATGTACAGTGATTTTGGAGCCCAAGAAAATAAAGTCTCTCACTGTTTCCATTGTTTCCCCATCTATTTGCCATGAAGTGATGGGATCGGATGCCATGATCTTACTTTTTTGGATGTTGGATATTAAGCCAGCTTTTTCACTCTCCTCTTTCACTTTCATCAAGAGGCTCTTTACTTCCTCTTCGCTTTCTGCCATAAACCTGGTGTCGTCTGCATATATAAGGGTATTGATATTTCTTGCAGAAATGTAGATTCCAGCTTGTGCTTCATCCCGGCAGGCATTTCACATGATGTACTTTGCATAGAAGTTAAATAAGCAGGGTGACAGCACACAGTCTTGACATACTCCTTTCCCAGTTTGGAACCAGTCCGTTCTTTCATGTCTGATTCTAACTGTTGCTTCTTGACCTGCATACAGATTTCTCAGGAGGCAGGTAAGGTGGTCTGGTATTCCCATCTCTTGAAGAATTTTCCACAGTTTGTTGTGATCCACACAGTCAAAGTCTTTGGCGTACTCAAGAAAGCAGAAGTAGATATTTTTCTGGAACCCTCTTGCTTTTACTATGAATCAACGGATGTTGGCAATTTGATCTCTGGTTCCTCTGCCTTTTCTGAATCCAGCTTGCACATATGGACGTTCTCAGTTTACATACTGTGAAAACCTCACAGTGAGAATTTTGACCATTACTTTGCCAACATGTGAGATAAGCACAATTGTGTGGTAGTTGGAACATTCTTTGGCACTGCCTTTGTTTGGGAGTGGAATGAAAACCGACCTTTTCCAGTCCTGTGGCCGCTGCTGAGTTTTCCAAATTTACGGGGATACTGAGTGCAGCATTTTAACAGCCAAGCCTCCCTGTCCATCACAAGAGTTTTTTGAATGTTCTTCCCAATGGCCCATGAGTTATAAGTAGTCCAGTCTGTGTGGGGAGATCACTTACATACGATTGCTTGTCCTGTGTGGTGAGCACCAGGCGTTGTTCCAGGATCTTTTAAAAATGTTCTTTCCTTGGCCTCAGGCACTTTCTTCATAAGGATACCCGGATCATTACTCTGCTGAGTACTTGAGGGAGACCCTTTCATATCCCAGCATTCTCTGTCTCCCACTGTCTCATCATTGGACCTTTCTTCATGTTTCTTTTTTTATTATTAACTTTTATTTGAGTATAGCTGCTTTACAATGTGTTAATTATGATGTTGTGTTAATAGCACAGTGAATCGGCTATACATATACATATATCCCCTCTTAGTAGGATTTCATTCTCATTTAGGTAACCACAGAGCATCCAGTAATTCCCTATGCCATCCAATAGGTTCTCACTTGCTATTTATTGTACCAGTTCAGCTCAGTTCAGTCGCTCAGTCATGTTTGACTGTTTATGACCCCATGAACCATAACACACCAGGCCTCCCTGTCCATCACCAACTCCCGGAGTCCACCCAAACCTATGTCCACTGAGTCGGTGATGCCATCCAACCATCTCATCCTCTGTCATCCCCTTCTTCTCCTGCCCTCAATCTTTCCCAGCATCAGGGTCTTTTCAAATGAGTCAGCTCTTTGCATGAGGTGGGCAAAATATTGGAGATTCAGTTTCAACATCAGTCCTTCCCATGAACACCCAGGACTGATCTCCTTTAGGATGGGCTGGTTGGATCTCCTTGCCGTCGAGGGGACTCTCAAGAGTCTTCCCCAACACCACAGTTTAAAAGCATCAATTCTTCTGTGCTCAACTTTCTTTATATCCAACTCTCACATCCATACACAACCACTGGAAAAACCATAGCCTTGAGTAGATGGACCTTTGTTGGCAAAGTAATATCTCTGCTTTTTAATATGCTGTCTAGGTTGGTGATAACTTTCCTTCCAAGGAGTAAGCATCTTTTAATATCATGGCTGCAGTCACCATCTGCAGTGATTTTGGAGAGTATTGGAAAGTATTCTAATAATTGTAACTGTTTTCAGTGGTGACCAAGTCATTGAGTCCAGACAAGACCAGCCATAATGACTCTGGAGAGCCTCTTGCAGAGCAGCTTAAGGATTACAGGAGTTAAAAAAAAAAAAAAAAACAACCCCACTGGTCCCAGACATTTACCGTCTTCCCTTCATGAGTTGTATTTTGGCTTTGGTTGGATGCACACAATCTAATGAGGGGTCTCCGTCTGGTATATGGGTGCATTTGCAAGCCCGAGACTCTCTCTGTATGATATCTCAACAGTACGGGGCTACATCTGCAAAAATTGTCTCATTTGAGACAAATTGTTGCAAGCTACAGAAACCTGGATCCTTAGAGTTCTTGGTTCTCCTTCCACTGATTCCTCAGTTGAAGTTGGTGACGAAAGAAGAGCTCTTCGGATTTTCCGTACTCAGTTGAGATGTCTCTAGGTTCTAGGACATTTCTCTCTGCCCTATTCGAGTTTGTGCCTTTCTGTCCCTTATACTCTAGACCTCTGTGGATCTTACCCACATTCTGTCCTCTTCATCAGTTTTCCGGAACTGTGCATTAGGAGTCCTTCAGTCAGCAAGCACTTAGTAGGTGCTCACCAGGTACCAGGCCCTTCTCCTGGAAAACTGCTGTATCAGGAGTAAAGTCAAGGTCCCACTCCTTGGTCCATTCACACCAGGAGGCATCAAAAATAAGAGACACACACATACACACACACACACACACACACACAAATAAGAATCACAGCAGGAGAACAACCTGCCATGTTCTTCTCAGGTTCATCTGCCTGCCAGCACCTAAGGACCCCAGCAGTGACTAAAAAAAGAATTACATACCACATGGGAAAATGGGTGACTTGAGATCTAGAAGGCAGGTAACTAAGAATCAGAATTTTTTTTTTTTTTAATAAAGGAGTACTTTAGGTAAGCAATAGGTCTTAACTTAGAGAGTCCATGTGTTGTACTCTTCTTCAAGTGATGTATGGCTACATTCAGGAATATCTCCTAAAGGTACTGACACATTCCCTTTGGCTGGTAATCGAGAACTCTCCTATAAAATCGAGAGCTGCCCTACAAAAATATGGGCATTATTATTTCTACTTAATTAGAAATTCTCCAGGCAAAGATTATTCGTTAATTGAACCAATTTAATATCAAAGAACTTAAAGTTAATGATATATCTTCAAATCGCGATTGGAGGTGAGTCGTGTGTGATAAATGCTGCTTAGAATCACACATTAGATAATACCTAAAAACGTTGACCTCAAATTGAAAGGGGCATAATTAAGTCACTATGATTTCTTAACTCAAAAGACTTAATCCTGATTTAAAAGATATTATATGGTATATTTAATTTACTGGGACACATAATTTTAAATTTTATAAATAATAAATCTGAAAGTAACCATGAGGTAGTTTTTAGACCAAAATAATTAAAGTAGTGTGGTGCATACCAGGAGTCATCTCTGGGAGCATAACAGGACAAATATTTTCTATGTAATTATACATCAACTATTAGAATTCTCTAGCGTGTTAAAAGTATTCGAGAGTCATCCTTATTATCAACTTAAATTTTATTCTTGTTTGTAGCATGGAGAGCTCTAATATCTCTGAAGCTAAACCTTTTTTATATTCCTGAGTTACATTTCAGCAAAACAAAGTTAAAGGAAAAAGCAAAAAAAGACCCACGTGGTTGCTATTCACTGAGATAGAAAAGGTGGTTCAGAACTCCGCTTTGGAGAGAGGCTGAATGACATACGTGTGGGAAAGCTGGGTGCCTCTGTGCTTGAATTCAGACTGGACCTGGGACTGGGTCAAGGCCAGAACACAAGACTAAGCATTCTTGTCCTAGGGCAGCCACCCAACCGACAGCACCCACACAGCAGTTCTGGGAAGCTTTTGAGAATATTCCCCTCTCTTTGCAGCATTTCCCATCTGGTTCTCCATCCTCCAACCACACGGAAGGATTCTTCCCCTCTGTGTCCTGACAGAACACGTTATGCTCCCTGCAGGGCACAGGGAGCCAGGCAGGAGCCAAGGGGGCAGCTGCACTGCCTCGATGGGTTTCTAGCAAAGGAGCGTGGAAATCCCATGGACAGAGGAGCCTGGTGGGCTAGAGTCCGAGGGGTCGCAAAGAGTTGGGCAAGACTGAGCCGGTGAGCACGAGCACCAGGCGGTTCCACCACTCCGACGGATCCAAAGCACACCTGAGTGCCCGCCAAAGCAACCCGCAGGAGGCCAGAGGGCAGAGGGCAGCCGGCGCCGCGGAGGGCGGAGCATGAAAGCCTAGACAGTCCTACAAGCACAGGGCCTGACTGGCCTGCACCTGAGAAAGACCTGAGTAAACCTCCATCTAGGTTACCCTTGCAAATACTCTCTCTTCAGTGGCATTGGTGGTTCAGTGGTAGAATTCTCGCCTCCCACGCGGGAGACCCGGGTTCGATTCCCGGCCAATGCATTGAGGTTGTGTTTCTTTTGGTCCTCGCTGGTTCCATACAGGAGACCTGTCCTGGGAGATTCCCCTGGAGAAGGAAAGGGCAACCTACTCCAGCATTCTTGCCTGGAGTAATCGGCCCAAGGGATGGCAAAAAGTCCAAAAGGACTGAGCGACTACCACACATATAGCTTCTCTACATCCTACAGAGAGCGGATTCCAGGTGCCTGAAGGGCCAAGAGGGCCCTCTTCCGGACGGTAAAGCTGTTCGCTGGCCTTGGAAGACAGGTCCCACAGAAGTTAGCTTTGAGAGGGATGCCAAAACAAAGGAACAATCCCGAGATATCCGCACGTTACTATCAAGTGATGTCATAACTCTCATCCAGAGAAAGAATGTGATGTTAACTGGGCACTTAGGTACAGAATATAGGATGTTCGTATTTTTGCAAACTTTTGGTATCTTACAAAAGCTTTTGGTTTGGGATTTTAATGAATTTTTGGAACGGAAGCCTCACGTTCTCTTTGAATGGAAATTCTGTTAAGTAAGAGTCTGGGTTTACCATGCCAGGAGAAAAGAGTGGAGGCCAGAGCTGGCCAGCCCAGGCTGCGCATGGCATCTCAGCTCCAACAGCCAGCCTGAGGTCCAGGACCCTGAGGCCCGCACTCAGCGGCATTTAGAAACTCTGTGCAGAAATGTTCCGCACTGGACCTTTAAGCAAAATACAGTCCCGATCTGGGCAGGAAGAGATAGACTCGTGTGCGTGCAGACGCTGGAAGAAAGAAAGTTTTCCCTGACCGGGAATCGAACCCGGGCCGCGGCGGTGAAAGCGCCGAATCCTAGCCACTAGACCACCAGGGAGCTGTAGAGAAACAGGCTTGTTTAGCCTCTGTAGGTGAAAGGTGAGTGGAAGATGACCCTTCGGAAAGTCAGCAAGCTGGAAAGGCAACGTCGCAGCGGCCCAGGGCTGTGTGCAGCTGGGCAAGGCTCCCAGCCCTGCCCTCGCGGCTCATCGGCCTTCACCTCTCCTTTCCTGGGCGTCGCTTTTGCTCTGGGGCAACGACACAACGTAGCGGACTGGGTCCCTCCTGGTCTAGCGGTAGCGCTGCGTGCTGCCGAGCCCAGGACTTGCTCTCTTTGTGAAGCTCGGTTTTCTCTGTCGTCAGGCTCGGTGATGAGTGGCGGGTGATGAGCGGATCCGTCCACCTCCAGATCTCCTAGCGCTGAATTAAGAGACTTGCAGGTGGTCACCAACTCTTCCTCCAGCTGCGTCCCCTGCCGCACCCCGTGCCTTTCGTGCTTGTTAGTTCTGCCAATAAGAAGGCACATCTCCGGGGGAGAAAAAGAAAGAGGAAGCCTGTTTCCGCCCGGTTTCGAACCGGGGACCTTTCGCGTGTGAGGCGAACGTGATAACCACTACACTACGGAAACGGGGCAACCCCCATTCCTGAACACTGTATCCATGAAATCCCCAGGTCCCGCCACCACGAACCACACCACCAACTCTTAAGACTCAAAGAGGAACCTTGGAGCCCCAGGCTCTCTCAGGCACGGAGACGGCGGCTGCCGAGGGCCCTGCTTTAGGGTTCCCCCTCTGCCCTGAAGTGAGGCCCCTCGGGCCCCCACAGGTGGCCTTCGGGGCCCCGCACCCAACGCAGAATCCTCAGATCCTCAGCTGCGCACCCTGAGTTCAGGGGTCGCCCCCGCCGACTCCCCAGCTCCCGGCAGCAGCAGGAGGCGGGGACGGTGGGTGCGCCCGAGGCCCAGGTGACCCCGAAACCCAGCGGTGTGGAAGCCGCCCCTCCCGGGCTGCGGACCCGCGCCTCGGTGGTCCTCTTCTCGGCGCCGGCGATCAGCGCTCCGTGCTCTCAGGAATGACCGACGCTTCCAATCCACCCGGGACGCGCCCTCGCCGCTGTTCGTTTGCACCTGACTCCTGTGCTCTTTCTCTGAAAGTCCGTTGGGCGCATCACTTCTCCGGTGTCCTCCTGGCAAAAGGGAGTCTCTTTGGTGTTGCCTAAAACGGCACCCCCACCGTCCCTGGGTGGGCTCGAACCACCAACCTTTCGGTTAACGGCCGAACGCGCTAACCGATTGCGCCACAGAGACAGCATTACAGGGTTCACTGGGACTCTCTATGGAGTAGACACTCATTCCCGGGGTGAGCGCTCTGTCCGCCAGAAAAACGGTGCCACTTCCCTGCCCCTACCCGCCACAGATTCCAGCTCTACCAGAGAAACCGCCATCTAGACCTCCAACCTTCCAGGCCTGAACCAAAATAGATCCAAGGACAGCTGAACACCGGCTTGCTCCCATGATGGCTCTTCCCGTTTCCTTGCCTACACCCAACGAATGAGTTTGCCCACCCTGGCAAAGGCCTCCGGGGCAGAGGTTGGGCTCGGTTTCCTGCGTCCACCAGGCGGTTTCCACCAGAGTGGGCTTCCCTTGGGGTTCAGATGGTAAGAATCCGTCTACAATGCAGGACACCCTGGTTCAATCCTTGATTTTGGAAGATCCCCTGGAGAAGGGAATAGTCACCCACTGCAGTATTCTTACCTGGAGAATTTGGACAGTGGAGCCTGGCAGCCTATAGTCCCTAGGGACACAATGAGTTGAACAGGACTGAGAGACATTGACTTCTCTTTAAGTGAGTATAGCTCGTTTGTCTGAGTGTTTTCTTTAAATGGTTATTTTTACTCACATTGTAAATTTAACAAATATACACTTGTTGTGAGAATAACTTCAGTTCAGTTCAGTTCAGTTCAGTTCAGTCGCTCAGTAGTGTCCGACTCTTTGTGACCCCATGAATCACAGCACGCCGGGCCTCCCTCTCCATCACCAACTCCCGGAGTTCACTGAGACTCACGTCCATCGAGTCCGGGATGCCATCCAGCCATCTCATCCTCTGTCGTCCCCTTCTCCTCCTGCCCCCAATCCCTCCCAGCATCAGAGTCAACTCTTCACGAGGTGGCCAAAGTACTGGAGCTTCAGCTTTAGCATCATTCCTTCCAAAGAAATCCCAGGGCTGATCTCCTTCAGAATGGACTGGTTGGATCTCCTTGCAGTCCAAGGGACTCTCAAGAGTCTTCTCCAACACCACAGTTCTAAAGCATCAATTCTTCGGTGCTCAGCCTTCTTCACAGTCCAACTCTCAC
Source organism: Capra hircus (assembly GCF_001704415.2). Taxonomy (NCBI): domain Eukaryota; kingdom Metazoa; phylum Chordata; class Mammalia; order Artiodactyla; family Bovidae; genus Capra; species Capra hircus. Next base: position 101,723,831 of record NC_030810.1, read on the forward strand.
ATCCATACATGACCGCAGGAGAAACCATAGCCTTGACTAGAAGGACCTTAGTTGGCAAAGTAATGTCTCTGCTTTAGAATATACTATCTAGGTTGGTCATAACTTTTCTTCCAGGGTAAGCGTCTTTTAACTTCATGGCTGCAATCACCATCTGCAGTGATTTTGGAGCCCCCCGCCCCAAATATCTGACAGTTTCCACCGTTTCCCCATCTATTTCCGATGAAGTGATCTGACAAGATGCCATGTTCTACATTTTCTGAATGTTGAGTTTTAAGCCAACTTTTTTTTCTCTTCTTTCACTTTCATCAAGAGGCTTTTTAGCTCCTCTTCATGTTCTGCCATAAGGGTGGTGTCATCTGCATATCTGAAGTCATTGATGTTTCTCCCGGCAATCTTGATTTCAGCTTGTGTTTCTTCCAGTCCAGCGTTTTTCATGATGTGCTCTGCATAGAAGTTAAATAAGCAGGGTGACAATATACAGCCTTGACGTACTCCTTTTCCTATTTGGAACCAGTGTGTTGTTCCATGTCCAGTTCTAACTGTTGCTTCCTGACCTGCATACAGATTTCTCAAGAGGCAGGTTAGGTGGTCTGATATTCCCATCTCTTTCAGAATTTTCCACAGTTTATTGTGATCCATACAGTCAAAGGCTTTGGCATAGTCAATAAAGCAGAAATTAGATGTTTTCCTGGAACTCTCTTGCTTTTTCCATGGTCCAGCGGATGTTGACAATTTGATCTCTGGTTCCTTTCCCGTCTCCAAATTAGAAATATATGAAGAATAAAAGAAGAGTTCTCCTGCCTCCATTCCCACTCCACCACTGACAAACTTTATATGTTACAGGTAAGAGATGGTGGCGGCTTAGGAGTGTGATGAGCGCTGTGAGAAAACTAAGGGACCCAGGAAACCCCGCCTCCTGCCCTGACAACCGTCTGCCCACTCTGGGCTACCGCAAAATGGTGAAGGCAAAGAAAAAGAAAATAACACTCTTATTTACAGAAATTTTACCTCCAGATGGGACACTCTGGTTAACCTAAACAGAATGTGCCACCTAGGTTGGTGGTAGGGACCTAGGGCGTCCTCCCTGGCGCCAAACCTAAAGTGGATTTCACCTCATTTTCTGAGGTGAGAGTGAGCTGAGTTGATCAAAGGAGAGGAGCAGAAAGAAAACGAGAGGGATGAGCACCCACAGGAGTCAACCATATTGGAGTCTCCTCCGGGCCTTAGAAGAACTGCCCTGAGCTTATGGGTGGGACGTATGGAGGCTAAAGAAGCATATCCAGTTCTCTGGCGATGGAGGCCAGGTGGCTCCTGAGGGGTTCCATGGTGTAATGGTGAGCACTCTGGACTCTGAATCCAGCGATCCGAGTTCAAATCTCGGTGGGACCTTTCTGCCTAGTTAGAAGAAGAACACTTTTACTCTCCGAATCGGACCCGGAGGTCTCCTGCCCCTCTCAGCGGCGTGGTTCACATGGACACGGCGGACAGGTGTGAGACCGGCCTGGGGCGTCCTTGCTGGACCCGGGCGGCTCTGCCCATCTCTGCCCTCCAAGCCCCGGCCAGGGGCGCAGCGGCCCAGCCACTACCGCCCCTTGTCGGGTCCCCGGGCCTCTGAATGAAAGGCAGAGGCTGAGCCCTTGGAGTCCTTCCCCGTGAGGGGGCTTCCCACTTCGAGTCTTGTAACTGCACAGTTGTCCTTGAGAGTAAATGGTTGCGGGGATGAGCTGCCATGTCAGATATTCGCATATTAGATGATTTTGAAAAACATTTACCCCCATGTTGAAAGGGGAATATAAGTAACTATGATTTCTATAACTAAAAGACTTAATCTTCATCGGAAAAATATATCGTATATTTAAATTTCTGTGGCACATAGTTTTGAATTTTATAAATGGAAATATTTTTTGGAATTAGTTTGCTTATGGGAAACAAAGCAATACAGGACATTTAGGCAGTTCTTTCATTAGGATTTTGAATAGAAAATAAATGCAAGACTTCTACAATCTGGAATAGTA